>NC_056728.1:1124272750-1124572750 GCF_019279795.1 Protopterus annectens
GGCCCCCGGACCCCCCTAAAGGCAATATCACAGCATCCATGGGACCGGACAACATCCCAGGCTGCATTTTACATGAACTTCAGAATGTACCGTCTCCCCACCTACGCACCATGTTCAATAATAGCTTCACATTGGGCATACTGCCCCATGAATGGTGGACAGCAACAGTTATCCCACTCCACAAAGGTGGTGCCGCAATGGACCATGGGACCTATTTCCCTATAGGCCTAACTAGCCTGGTCTGCAAGGCTATGGTGCACATCATGGATCACTGTCACAGAGACATTGGGTACCTCCAAACCTTTGACTCCTCCCTGTTTGGCATTGTTAAGGGCAGACCATGCCTCCTAAACCTGGTGGACTTCTTAGAGACAGTTACCAAGGCATTAGATGAGGGTATGGAGGTCCACACAGCCTACCTAGATCTCTCATAGGCTTTCAACACCATTCCTCCTTCTGGTATTATCAACATACCCATCTGCCTGAACATTAACCCCTACATCATGTGATGGTTTGCAAAGTGGCTCACGGACAGAACCCACACAGTGGGAGTTGCATACCCTAGGTCTGACTGTATACCAGTTTCAAGTGGCATCCCCCAGGGCTCAGTCCTAGGACCCCTCATGTTCGGTAAATACTTCTCTGACATACAGACAAGCACAGGAGGGCTTTGGCTGAAAAGGTTTGCAGACGACTGCAAACTAGGGGACATAATTGTTTCCCCAGCTGTTACAGACACCCTCTGGAAGGGTTGGACTTAGACGGATACCTGGTGTTAATATCATGGCATCAAGCTGAATGCCTAAAAGTGCATAGTCATCCCCTTTGGATATAACTAATTACCTGTGGACTACCACATAGGTGCTAGTCCCCGACATACAGAAAAGGTAATAAGGGATCCGGGAACCCCAGTAGATAGCAATCTCTCCTTCGATACCCATAATGACAAGGTGGTTAGAATATCTTTCTACATGGCCCCCTAATCTCTAATGGGTTCACATCCAGATCAGAGGGGCCATTGTGACTCTACACATGACATATTAGACCCATTAAAGGATACAGCACCCCATTTGGGATATATCTTACAAGACAACTGCAACAGCTTGGAAGACCACACCAGTACCACACCAAGAGGATTACTGACCTCAAACACATGACCTATGCAGCCCAACCTAAGAAACTCCAGCTGTACTCAGTTGAATACCGCATACTCACAGGTGATCTTTGCTTGACATACAAGGCCCATGTCCCACCCTGTATTGCTGGATATGCTCCACATAAACAGAAGCCCCTGAGAGCCACATGCTCTAGGGATATACACCTAACCACAATGATGAGTAGGACATGCTGGACAGATAGATTCCTGACCCAGACACTCCCCATGCTTTGGAACATGATTCCAATGTACATCAGGCAGGGCCCCTCACTAGCACTCTTCAAGGGAAACCTTGATGTGTGGATGGGAGACAGACATGAACCCCGGGGATCACTGCAGTGGCTCTGCTGGACAGAGGCACAGGGAACTATTGGCTCTGCCGTTCAGAAGCACAGGGAACCAACCTATGGGGGTGTCGAAATCCAACACACTCTAGCTAGGCTTACAAATACCCTTGGTAAGACAGCCTAGTACCTACCTTTGCACATATTACATGTCTTATGTGCATGGATAGTTAAATAGCTCTTCCATTTTACTTTGCTATCATGCTGATAAACTGTCGGCTCACTAAAAGACATATGTATCCTGTTATTGTGTATTGTAAATGCCAATTGACATAACTGTTTGCCTAACATTACAGTAATGCTATGTAGCTTGTAATACATATCTGCCTACAATACTGTACATTACACAGTTATTGGCACAATATCCCACAATGAATCATAATTGCACAGTGGCCCAACCTTCCACATGTTATTCTTTGTAATACACCCATACATATGGCTACAGTTACAATATATCAATATATACTATCCCCTATTATAGCACATACTTGTTGGACCAGCCCTGCCACTGACATCGGCTGGTGAGGAGTATTTCTGTTCAAAGCCCTTATATAGCATCCCTTGTGGTGTATGCGGTGTTTGCCATGTGACCTACAGCAGTACACACAAATACTACAAGCATTACTATGCTCAACAATACATCACTACAAGATAACTGTTTCCACTATATGGATTGCATGCACTTTAAATACTACAGAAAGGTACTACATATGCAGACATACTGACTGTTCTACATACCTTATTAGTAACCTGAGGTGTCGTTAACTGTTGATTCAATCCTTTTCAGTTTGTGTTTCAATGTTCTTTGTAGCATTCCGCTGGTATATGTGGATGGTTTGAATGTGTGATAACACATCCTTTTCTAGTTACATATTGGTAACATGGGGTATCCTGTCCACCAATTGCCGTTCCAAAGTAGTTAATTAGATGCACATCAGCTGTGCAGCTACTCCATTAGCCGATACCATGGCAACAGTGGTTTATAACTGAGTACCCCTTTTGGGCGTTGTCTGTTTGCCTTACTTTCGAGGGAGATGGCCTAGATGTGTTTTTGTGATATATTTCAACAGCTATATGGAGTCACACAGAGACATATTAGCTTCATGACTCCTGTGGACAGTGTGTAATGGCTAGACAATTTAGTTCTACATGTGAGTACAGCTGTTATATTTTGGAACAGTGCTACTTATGCAGGGTTTGTTTGTACCTGATACTTCTGCAGATGTTTAAGTCTGGTAAGGATGTTTGGCCAGCTCAAGGCCATATGGCTATGCATGAACTGTTATGTGGTGTACAGTGTGCTCACCAGACATCCTTGATTTGGTGTACAAGTGTAGCATACTGTGCTGTTATTCACTAATTGCTAACACATCCCGGTATATGCACAACCCTCTGAAAAGGGATTAGTGCAAACAAACCCTGTTACATCAGCAGCTGTTCCATTGTATAACAGCAGCTATTTCACATAGGGCCATGTTAGTGTGTCTCTGACAAGGTATGTTAAGGCTTCTGCAGATGTCCTACAGTGAGTGAATGATTTGTGATGGTATTACAGTTTGTATTGTAATATGTTTGGGTGTGGGGGTGATGTTTGTGGGTGTGCTTAGCAGATGCAGGTGTGTAGGAACTGCTTTTATACATCGCTATGTGTGTGAGGGTTCCTTCCCTATTTGAACACCTATCCTTTTGTGGACTGATACAATGGTAATTGCAGGCTGATTCATTAAGGCACTGTTATGTGGTTCCTGTATAGCATGCAGGTGATGTTAGTCCTTGAATCCCTTTGGTAATACATCTGAATGTAATAACTTGTTGCTACATGATAGCTGTGTATTTCTGTCATAGGTATTTGCAGTCATCGTAGTTGTGTTGGTGACTGACCCTCTTTGGCTAGGGTTGCCACCTTTTCATATGGCCATAGTGGGACCTTTTCGGGACATATCTGATTTTACAGGCTGACACAAACTCACGGTCAGTACAAGGGATAGAACTTTCCTTTCTTGCCTAAATATAAGCTTATTCTTGTAGCGGTTTAGTTGCTTATCCTGTTTCCTGTAACATGTAGGTATTTTAGATACAGAAATAACTATTGTATGCAACTATTACAGTACATATGGGACATAATTATGTCCTACAATCAGAGGACATTTGCCACGTTTAATATATTTGGTCAGGACACAACCGCCCAAAGAGGGAGTGTCCCTTGCAAAGTGGAACAGATGGTAAAACTATCATTGGCTCATGTCCATAGCACATATTTGTAATAGTGTATAGGCATATACTCTCCATATCCTTTGTTCATAAAGGTTGGTAGTGGCGGAATGTGTGATTGCTACGGTCCATGTTATACACATATATGAACACTTCAACCGCTGTATACGGGAGACCTACGGAATCCCGAAACCACAGTGTTCCGACGCACACAGTACCGGGACCAGACTCCCATACCCCACATTACTGACATTGACAGTAACTCGCGAAACTAACACGAACATGGAACACACACATGCACTCACAGACACACTGCTACCCAACACATCCAAACAAACCATCCTACCCTACGCATGAGCAGGTGGTCAAGCCCCCCTACACCCCCCATGTAGGTGTCTGCACCCCCCACACCACCCCCTACTTTAATATTCTACCTTCTAGGTCATGTAAACAGATGCACAAAGCTAACCCACACATTACAGTCCCCCAAGAACACACACCACACACAGAACACACACTTACACACATTACAGCCCTAAGAAACACACTTACACACAGTAACCTACCTGAACCGCAACACCAAAAGCACTGACTAACTGTCCATTAACATCATGAGATTACACCTCGCACATCTGGTGTTTCTGTACTGAGTTCTTTCGGACCTTAAGCCTTGGGATTATGCACGTCGGTGTGTAAAGCAGTCGGTATGTGGTAGGTATCCCATTTATATGTACCTCCATGGTTATGTAGATGTTGTTAACCTATCTATATATCTACATATGTATATCCCCATATATCGACATATCTCTCTCTCTACCTCTCTATATATGATGATGTATATATATATATATATATATATATATATATATATATATATATAACATACACCTTTCATTGGGTACATGCCAGTTTGTCCTATTTCAACACATTCCTACCTTTTGTGTTTTATCCTGTCAGTATACATGACTGCCATTGGTACATCTTAGGTAGCTTAGTCTTATGTTATCGTGATGAATGTGTACATGGTTGCATGTTCTAATCCTGGCAATGATATCTTACCTCTCAGAGCAGGCACTTGGTAGTGCAAGGGTGATTAACGCACATTTCAGCAGTTGTGTGTTCCACATGTTTATTATTCTGTGGAGAACTACCTTTATAAGCAAGCTGTGTTTAAGGTATACTATGTAACATGTACACATCTGTGAAGATTCCTGTCAGTGATGATACTCCCCATTATTTGGAACTACATCCCTGATTACATTATACAAAACCCCTCACTAACACTCTGGGGAATCCTTGCAGAGTGGGTGGTGAACAGTAGCTACACCCCAGGGATCCCACAATTGGCTCTGCTCCACAGAGGGACAGTTAGTTAATCGATGGGGTGGTGACAGCAGACACATTTTGCCTATGCTTATGAGTGGCCTCGGCAGTTGGGCATGTACCTACCTATGTATCTATGATACTATGTGTAGCATGGCACATACTATGAAGATGTGGGCACACATTCCTGGAGAGGCTCCACCAGATATGTCCAAGCAACAGAACCGTGATTTCAGCATCCCAAACACGCACTCTATGATGATTCTGGTTTCTGCGTGTGCCTCATTATGGCATTCTTGCGTGGCTGTGTGTGCATTTCTGATGGGAGTCATCATCCACGGTTTCAGTGCATAGCCAGCATCCCCCACCAGGTGGCCATATGGGATGTTCCCCCTGGCAAATACCTGATACAGCTGTGAGGCATGCCAGATGTGGGAGTTGATAGCTTCCAGGGCTGCCAGCACACACATCCATGATAATGCCCTGGGCATTGCACATGACCTGGCAGTTGCTGGAGGGGAATCCCTTGCAGTTTATGTAGTGCCTACCCTGCTCACCGGGTGGTGACTTGATGTGTATGTGCATGCAGTCTATTGCACCCAGTCCCTCCGGGTTATCTGCCACATGGTGAAAGAGACGCATGTTGCTGGCCAACTCCTCCTGCATTCGGAGGAAGTATATGTGCTTATTGGCATGTGGTAACATGGCATCCAGGAACTGGTGGAGTACCCTGGATGCTGATGCCTGTGAGATCCCCATGATATCCCCAGTTGGCCTTTGGAAGGTACCTGTGGCTAGTATTCTCAAGCTTACACATACCTTCGTGTCCACTGGGATGGGTTCCCCTCTGTTACTTCTGGCTCTGAGGCGTGGCAGGCACAGCTCAACAAGTTGCTGCATGATGTCCCTGTCCACTCTGTAATGCTCTACTATCTCCAGATCATGTAGCCCTGGTAGGTTACCCTGGGTCTGAACACTCTTCTCCTCCGGTGTCTGAGATGGTTGTCAGCATCATCCTCCCCACCACCGTCAGTCTCCAACACATGCTGGGGAATCAAAGCTATGGTGGCCCCTAACATGTACATATTAAAAGTTCCCCATCTGTATACACCAATGGTGCAGTGTGTCTGGGAATACACAAGTGTGTGTGTGGGGGGCTTTCACACCTTATACTATTGTGCAATGGACAATGCTGGTGTAATTGGGTGTGTTTGTTCTATTCCAGCTGCAGGGTATCTTAATTATTGGTTTTACAGCAGGTACTGCTATTGGTGGGCCTTTGGTTCTGACTTACGCTTGTCTGCCGTGATTCATCTATTGCCCTTTACTTCTATTTTCAACCCGATTCCCCTCCCATTGTCTGGCATGCATCCAGCTGCCGTCTTTCTTGTTTTGTGCTTCCACAACCCAGGATTGTGTTGGGAAATGTGTTATGTAGCTGATCTACTGCAAGTTTGCTTTGTTCTGCTGTGACAGTTCTCTTTTTTTTGCTGAACGGCACCTCCCCTTTCTTGTTCTGCAGGTAGCTGCTAGCAGCCTTGTTAGCTGTTGTCTATGGCCCACTGTGAGTTTCTAGGTGTTAATTACTCATTTGTACTCCAATTACCATGCTGCAGCATTTCCTTATTGTCTTCCCGTATCTTTCCTGTTTCAGCTGTGGTTCATGCCGCGCATAGCAGTTTACCGGGTTTCGTGCGTGGTTTCATCCACGTTCACATGAGCTTTTGGTTACCTTGTGTGCTCTCAGCTAAGCAAAGCTATGGCTACTTCCACACCCCTATCCTGTGGCTTTGCTTAGCAACACAGATTAACAATGATCCAATGTGCTTACAGCTACGGTGGCTCACCCCTCTCTTGATGTCATGTTTATCTCCAGGCCACTCCTCGGTGTTGTACCGCTACACGTGTGGCACATCCTGATGCCGGTGGGGCATTTGCGATTCAGTATTACTTGACTCATTTGCATGGCATTGACTGCTAATTCCTAGTTACCGCACGGAACACTGTGACAGACCCTTAGCCACCCTTGCACCATGGTTGTGGTGTAGCATGCGTGCCATTGACTATTATGGGGATATCATGAATTGTGTTACATTATAGTTTTATGACATCTAAATATATTTTCCTTGTGATCCCGTTTGCACACCAATGCACTGCGGTTTTACTTTGTGTTGGTGTGGCCATGACATTAAATGTTATTTTTTACATGTTGTGCATGTTTTATGCCATTGGCTATATGTTTAGCCAATGGCATATATTAACATTATAATATGTAAGTTTGGTCCGCTTTCATGGCTCTGATTTTATGTTTGACAAAATGTAAACTGTTTTTTTTTTGGTTTACATTTCTACATGCTTACGTTACGCCTGCACCACTTCATGAATTGCTATATACCTTCATTTGCATGCTACACTGTTGTGCATGGGGTAATGAGCATACATGCGCTGGGAGCTGTGCAGCTCTGCCGTATACTGGTAGTGCACATGGAAACAGCTCTTACCTGAATCGCAAGGCGGCCATATTTGGCGCTAGATCGCTGATGCTACTCCGGCGCATGACGCAAGCTTCATGAATCCTGAGGTAAGTCTCCTGAAGGCCAGAAGGACATAAGCTTAACTCTTTGATAATCCATTACATCACAAGAGCCAAGATATCTCATAATGCAGTCAGTCAGTCTACATTAAGAAGAAGAAAAAAAGCAGAATGACACACTTATTGCTGGAAATGTAAAAACAGGTATGCCATCTTTGAATTCCAGATTGCCTTATTTAGGCTCAACATTGTTAGCATTTCAGAATCATTGCAAGGTGGAAAATATAATAGAATAAAATGTACTGCTTAACTTCCTAGTATTGAGAAGATGGTAGGATTGGAAAGCAGATGGCTTGTGGAGCATTGTTCTTGGTAACTAAAAATGTAAGTTGCAATACTCATGGCCTTAACACATCCCACAGTTGCACTGACTCCAACTGGGGTACATAAAACCTCACTACTGCCTCTGTTTATATTCGACCATTCTCGATGAAGCAACTAACAGCTGCTTGAAAGTATTTTATATATACTTACTGATACACATACTATCATTACTAATGATTTTAATTTGCATTGGTCCTCCAGACAGCATTTCATACTAAGCTTAACCTTAACTGACAAGACATCACCCAAATTATTGAATCCATTTCCTAATTCAAACTTCACAGAAGCAATGATTCAATTCCAGATGGCAAAATCTATTTGATTCAACTTTTTCCCCTTATGTGGGCATCACTGCACAACACTTTCAAGGAAGAGATGGTAAATGGTCTCAGCCCATCTATTACTTTGCTCACATATTTTTAAACTCCTTTAACTTGTCTTGCTGTAGAATACATGTTTGAAACTTCCAATCCCCACAAATACTTAATTTTTCCTTTTTACTCCCCACTTGAAAATGGCATCCATAAGTAAAGTCTTTTTTGGTCTTTGGCCACGTCTTCACTTTCAAAACTGAAGAATTTCTGATTAAAAACACAATTTTACACTTCCTGAAACCACATAGACAGTGTGTAGCACCAATGTGCCTTGCTATAGTACCTAAACTAATGGTGTCATGCATTGAGTCTGCCATTTAGCTGTGCATTTGATTTTGTATTTATGCACTTTGCATTTTATACTTATGCTTACAGATTTTGTGCTTACAACAATGACGACTGGTCAACGATGGTTGCTCTAAAATGGAGTAGGGCAGTAAGCCTGTGGAATATACCTTAGTGCGGAAATTAACTGCAGACAATTTGCACTTTTATGAACTACATAGTTCATATTGCAAAAAAATGATGGTCTTCTTACAGCTACATATATTACCACTGATAGAATTCTGTCTTTTTACAGATCACTGAATGGTAAAAATTATGTTTAACACGTTCAGGTTTGTTGCTGAAGCCTCTGTCACTGCCTCTTCAAGTCAACTTCAGCTTTATTAAATTGCATAAACAATAAGCATCAATACCAAAATACAAATTTAAAAACATGAAACGAGAACAGAAATAGGAAACCATGGTTAAAAGAGCAACAATTTATAAAGGTCATCATTACAATTTAAGGCCCTGTCAAAAAGTTTAGTTTTAAGAGAGTTTTGAGCAGGCCACAGTGTGAATAGTTCAGAGTCATCCTAATCCATGCTATATTTAAAGAAGAATATGTGCATTATGAGAAAAAATGTTGCATGCCTTACACTTTAATGATCATAATTTAATTAGTAAATGTTTGTTAAAAATGATTCTGTATAAAACACATAGTTAGGCCTCAAATTCTAGTCAAGCTTATTACACTGTAGGAAACTAGTGTGCATGACAAAATAATGAGATAGGTGTAGTGATCCAGCTATTCTAATACAGTAATAGGCTGTGTGAAAGCTGCCAGCCTAGCTAGATAGAATTTTGTAAATAATTCTGCGTCATTGTAAATATTAATATGATCCACAGGCTTGTTTCACAAATGTAAAATAACTGTGTTATGTGTTGAGCTTTAAAAATGTAACCACAGTGCATGCTGCTGGAAGAAAGCTGATAAGTAAAGAATTTTACAACTGTGTATGATCTCAGGCTCGGATTAGGATGTCTGGGCTAGGAAATTGTTTCTATTCTCCTAAGACATACATAAGTACTAGGTTTCATATGTAAAGTGACTTTTATTGCTGTGGTTTCCTGGCAGGTGCAGATCAAAAAGAAATGTTAAAATTTTGAGTTCTTTGAGCCTGGGAAACTTCAGCAGAAGTGTCAAGAATGATGTAATCTGAAATGACTCAGCAGTAATGTGTATTATCAATTTAAGGGCCATCTCAGAAAGTAAGAGGAGCATTTTGTATTTTGTTCTGAACCTGAGCACAGCAGCTCACCAGCACTTTGCCTTTGCTCTGTAAGTAGTATTTAGAACATTGATTTCTCTTAGAGATAGAAATATAGCCATATCAGTCTAGCTGTTTTATATATTTATGTCAGACTGTCCTACAATGTTGTTTTAAAGTATTCCATGTTATTTCTGAACTCTCTAATGTCATTGTGTTGAGTTAATATGTACTGTCTTGTGCTTTTATTATTCATTATTAAATATTTTAAGCCTTTTAACTGTGGCTGGTTTGTGTGCAGAGATATTTAAGATTTTAAGAGTACTTGCATGTATTTGGTGACACTGTATAAGCCACTCATAAATAGCCTTCATGTCTTAGTCACACTTACCAGTTGGCTAATAATAACATTGCACAGTAAAATTGGACATCCTTTGGTAAGGGCCTTTATAGTAGCTGATAAGAGTAGTTGATGGCAGTGGATTACTACCTTATAGCCTGGGAAAAAAGGGGTCATAGCTAGTGAACCTGTGCCAGCCTTCCCCAGGAGTGCCTGTGTGTTTGCATACAAATCAAATTTCAAAGTGTGTGTGTCACCTACTTGGGCAGGGACACTACGCACTGGTTGGACAGAGAGGGCACTGGAAGTTTTGGCTTGAGTACTCGGCTGAGATGTGAACCCTATAGCTGTGTCAGTGGGGAGTCTTATTGGGGATTTGGAAAGAAAGGGAGAAACCAGCCCTGACTGACTGTGATCTCTGGATGCTCTTAAGGGAAATTGTACTTTATTGTGTGTGTGCTTGTTATCCTCCCAATGTGGACACCCCTCACTGATGCTAGTGGTAAGGATTGAAGCTCCTTGATTACTGGGCCAGTGCATGGGTGTATTAGCCACATCGCATACTAATTGGCTTGCAGTGGTGTAGATAGTGAATTCCTGTAGCTGATGTACAGTAATCACTGAAGGTGTTTTTGTACTCTAAATCAGCCATGCAGTGAACATTCAGAGTTCAGATCACAATTGTTTTATTTCTTTTATTAGCTTAGTTAGGGAGAGCAGGCAAGCATGTCAACAGAGGAGTATGGAAGTTGACAAGGATCCAGTTGACTGAGATGTGCCAGGCTAAAGGACTAGTGCATGGAAACCTGACTAAGGCAGACATGATTGCAGCTTTAGTTACAGCTGCATCTAAGTATAGCAACCAGGAAGATGATCAGACTGGCCATGGAGATGTACAACACTCAGAGAATGGACAGCTCAACCTTTCTACAGAGGACTTAAAAATCCATCTGGAGCTAAAGAGACTTGAGTTGGAGGCCAAGCATTTGGAAATAGAAGTAGCAGAGAGACTGAGGCATCTAGAGGGTGAGGAAAATGAGAAATTGCTACACTGGAAGCTGAGGAGAAGGAGAGGCAGAGGCAACATGAAAAAGAGATGCTGACTCTTCGCCAGAGTCATTGAGGTAATGGGTAAGGGAGTAACCAAACCTCAGAAGCAAAAAAGCCAGTAAATTTCTTCGACAGTTTACAGAGGGGAATGATTTTGATAGTTTCATGTATATGTTTGAGAGGGTATGTAAACAGTATAATGTTTACCAAGGGCTCTGGGTATGGTTCCTGACCCCTTTACTCCATGGTAAAGCTGTAAATGTACTTTCCAAACTGTCTGATCATGACTTTTTAAACTATAATGTTGTAAAGAACTGTTTGCTAGAATTTTTTAAGCTAACACCTGAAGCTTTTAGGATAAAGTTTCGTGAGCACAGACGCAAGGCAGACAAAAGTGTGTGTGAATATGTTGCTGAACTGAGTACTTATTTTCATAGGTGGGTGAGTGGATGTCAGGTCACCACTTTTGAAGGGCTGGCAGACATTTTGGTGAGGGAACAAGCCCTTAGCACTTTGCCTGAGGACATGAAGATCTGGTTAGCTGATAGGCAATGTGCTACTTCAGATGAGTTGGGAAGAAGGGAGACCTATACCTAGCAAGCAGGGCATTCCTGCACAGGAAAGGGATACCCTGTGCTGCTCATGGGTCTAAGGGAACCCATGGTGGGTAGCCCAGACTGCCCCAACAGAATCTGACAGTACCAGGGTAAGCCACTAGTCCAGGTACATGTCCAGGACCTAGGGTTAAATGGTTTGAATGCTACCAGTGGTGCCGTGTGGCATATAGATTTCCATGGAGGCAAGGTGGGGAACAAAAGGTGAGAGAGCCAGTAAGTGGGAATGACAAAATGCCAATAGTAGGTTGTCTTGAGACAACAGGGGTACCAAATTACCATCATGTAGATGTCCTGATAGGGAAGGATTTTGATGAGGCAGTACCATGCATTTATGGAGTTATATGCAGTCAGGCTTGGAGACAAGCATGTGGGTCTGGTAGCCTGGGGGAGACCCAGACAGACCGCACACTTGCAGCCAGGACTGGTGAGGTGGTTATTTCAGGGAGGGAGCTACCCTGTAGCAGTGAAACTGAAGGTGAGCCACAGCTCCTTGTGGGTACTGATGTTCCCACAGACAGAGTGAGTGCAATGGTAGAGCTGAGTAGTAGTACCCAGGCTGATAGTGAGGCACTGCTGTCAGAGGATGCCAGACTTCTTGTGGAAGGGAAGCTGGGAAGGGTTACTAAGAGAGAGTTGAGACAGGCTCAGCTCTCAGACCCTACATTATAAGGCCTGAGGCAGGTAGCTAATGAGGCATCTGATTCTCAAAGGACGGGGGAATCTATATACTTGGAGAAAGGGTTACTGTATAGAGAGTGGACCCCTGAGGGAGGGCTAGAGGGTGAGAGAATACAGCAGTTGGTAGTGCCTAGAGCCTACCATCTAGCACTTCTAGCCATAGCCCATGATATCCCCTTTGCAGGTGATATGGGCATAAAATGTACAAAGAGACGTATTATGCAAAACTTTTATTGACCTGGGATTTCCAACAAGTAACAGGGTGCTGCAGGACTTGTGAGCAGTGCCAAAAGGTAGGCAAGGCAGGAGACGAGGTGAAAGTTCCTTTGATGCCTTTGTCTGTGATTGAGGAGCCATTTCAGAGGGTAGCTATGGATATTGTGGGGCCTCTGAGTACCCAAAGCTCCACAGGGAAAAAGTATATCCTAGTGTTAGATTATGCTACAAGATAACATGAAGCAGTGGCTTTGTCCTCCATTGAGGCAGAAAAGGTAGCAAATGCTTTGTTCGAGATTTTCAGCAGGGTAGGTTTCCCAAAAGAAATACTGAGTGACAGAGGTGCCAATTTTATGTCAGACCTGCTGACTTATTTGTGGAAGTACTGTGGGGTGAAGCACCTAAAGACCACACCCTACCATACACAGACTAATGGCATTGTTGCGAGGTTTGGAAAAATGTATTTTAATTTGTGCGCTCTGCTTCTATGCTGTGCTGGATCCAAAGTCTTCTTAAGACACACAGTCTTGCTGTGCTGTTCACTGCTGAATCAGAGACACAGAGCTTTGCATGACTCCATCTGTAGTCTGTTTAAAGTACCAAGCCTTTCAAATTGCACACTGATAAATATATTTTGCAGCTATAAGCACAGTTACAGATAACTTATTTTATAATAAACCACACATACTCTCTCTGTTAGTTTGCAGCATATATTTACAAAGTTTTCCTTCATTAGAGATATGAATGATGACTTCTACAAAATACCTCTCTCTGTCCCTCTCTCACATAACTGAATTACAATTGTTATATAGAATGATAGTCACGCACATAGATTTTATTTCCTCTTGGTATCTTTTTTGGCCTTCTGTTTGAAGTCGCATAATGTCTGTTTTTAGACTTTTCTATTGTTCTTTTGTGATTTACTTGTAAGCACTTTTGCTGATGTGAGGATGCCATTAACAGAAATCTGAAAGGAAACATCTGTACAAGCTGTTCCTATTGAAAAAACATCACGTATTGTTGAGTTTATAAAAAAAGATGTCTGTTAATAGATATTTGTTCTGCAAACATGAGTAAATCATGTAATACTTGCTTTCCAATATTGCTTTGTTAGGCTTTTTCTTTTTGATGCTGTGAAGAGAGGCCTGTCTGTTATACATATAGTATGAATGCTCATTTTACATTGCTAAACTCTGTACATATATTCAAGCAGACTTTTTATTCTATGCTTTATCTTTCAGCATATTTACAACAGAATTAATTTCAGCCTTATATTCATAATCTCTAACAATTCCCTCTTTTTAAACACACTCAAGACACTTTATACTGATATGTATTTTTGATCACATTATATAGAAAACACATTAAGAAACAAAACCTTTAGTCTTCTTTTGATACAAGTCGAAATGCAATTTTACATAGTTAATACAATTATATCAAGTATTACTACCAAAACTGAATGTATTTAACAACATTTTCTTTTGCAGACCATTCTCTGAAAATATTTCATCAGTTATGGGCTTGTGTCTGCTTTAATTTTATTTTTTTAACTTGATTAATTTATTCTTCGGCAATTACAGATTTTAATTTATGACTTAGAACTGTTCCATTAACTTTTTGCAACTGTTGAATTAACTATGAGACAAGAACTATGTGTTACTGCAAGCATTTATACACTGCTGAAAATATACAGTTTCAATGTCATGTTAACTATGTGCTGCAGTAGCGTTGTCGCCTCACAGTATGACGTTGTCCTGTTCAATTCTCAGCTAGAGCGTCTTCTGTGTGGAGACGGCGTGAATGGGCGTACCTTCATTGAAGGTTGCACGTCAGAGCTGGCAACTCGGCACGTAAAAATCTACTGCCAATCATTAGTGGATCGGAGTTCCGCTGTGGCGACCCCTAACCGGGAAAAAGCCAAAAGACACAACAACAAATGTCATTTTAACCATCACATTGTGGTCATGTCTCTGAACTGCCCATTAACATCCTGGTAAAGTACTAAACTGGGCTTGGATAATAAATATTTGAATGCAATTATTTTAGTATATTTAATACTTGAGGATTTAACAAAAAACAAGATTTATACACTAAAGAATGCTATGTACATATTAGTCCATTACCTGTATGAGTACAATATTTTAATATAATTTTCCTCTAACTGGGGTAAAACCAGTGATATTACAACTTGACAAATTACTTTTGAACTTATTACAATGTATCCTATACAATATGTATTTACACAGACTGTTAGATATTTATACGGTTTAATCTTGTAGGTACCCTGGACCCATTTTTTTAAACATGGTTTTTTATACATATTCATTACTAGACATTAATTTAATTTGTACTGAATTCTTCTGCATTTGTACATACAAAGACTATCATTTGTACTGAATTCTTCTGCATTTGTATATACAAAGACTATAAAGTACATTTAATCTAATCTTACAAATTTAATAACATTAATATTAAGCAAAATCTTGGAAAATGTTTGTCTCTTTAGAAATATCTAGTGGAATTGGCACCAAAGGCATATGTCCTGTTATTTTAAACTACAAACTCAGCAATTAGAAACATTCATGCTTGTTTTATACCAGCATTGTTTTGCCATAAACATATTAAAATAGTGAATAGTGGCCAGTCTTGTTCAATTTTTTTACATATCTTTCCTCTCTCTTGTATAGCTGTAATAAAGCAGTTTTAAGCCATCTCTTGTTTTTAAACCATCGCTTGTATAGCTTTACAGTTTAACAGGTTGTAAATACAATTTAATACTAAACAATACAATAATAACCATTATGATAGCTATTAACAACTTGTAAAATATCTTATCCTGTCAGGTTTAATCCAGTTTACCAGTATTTCTAATACACAAATACCTGTTTTCCCATTTCTTCCTGTAGCTTTATTTCAGACCCTTGTGCAGTACTGCTTATACAGTCAGTGTAAAACTGAGATAGTGCCCCTCCCCCTGTAGTATACTGCAGTATTGTTTATTTGCTTTAGAATGTACACCAGCCCAATACTTTGGCCACACATTTTCTCCACTAGGCTACCAAACTAGAGACTCCTGTCTGATTTGATCATTTTTATAAAGCTTTTGCTGTTTATTACCACTAGTAGGTATTTACACCCTCCTGCACAATTGATTTGAACTGTATGTATACTATAGCCCATTTGCTGGCTGTACTTGATGCAACTGAGGTTTTTTTTCTTTTAACATTTACTTGCAAACAGATTATCAGTGACATCTATACACAATTGTGACATTTTATTACAATTACCAAACAGTGCTGCATGTAAACATTTTAACAATTATGTTTTAATAACAATAATGCTTTAGAAAAACTCAAGCTACTTGTCTGGCAATCAGTCTTGTTTATTTTATCTTTCCAACATTTCCTGTAACTATTCATCTAGTCTAGGAAGGTCTGAGCTCACATTTCAGTTATTTGTGATTTGCATAACTATGCATTAATACTACATAAATAGACAATCCCCCGGATTCACGAAAGCTTGCACGGAGTGCAAGAAGAGTGTAGGAGCTCACACCAGCAATATGTCTGCCGTGCAATCCAGGAACAGCCGGCAGGGGCGTGCACGAGAGCTGCTAAAGCTACTCTTGCATGGACAGTGTCATGGTATGCAAATTACCTAATTTGCTGGTGAAAGCCATGCAAATGAGGTAAATTTGCGATCCAGGAAACACTAACCTGTCTGTGGAAGATTAGTGTTACCAGCAAAAATGTACTCTGTTGGTAAAGGAGTACATTTCTGCAAATAGCTAAATGGAGCTATGACAGCTCCAAATAAAGGATGCATACAGTTGAGGAAGCATGCATGGGGTATGGTCTACATCAACTGCAAGGGCTTCCCCTCCATCAACTGCCAGTTTGTGTGCGATGCCCAGGGCAGCTATCACGATTCCCACATTTGGCATCTGACCCAGCTGTACCAGTTATTTGCCAATGGGGACATTCCCTATGGTCACCTAGTAGGGGATGCTGGATATGCAATGGGGCCATGGCTGATGACACCCATCAGAAATGCACACACACCTGAACAAGAACTTCATAATGAGGCACACACACAAACAAGAATCATATATGAGCGTGTGTTTGGGATGCTCAAGTCATGGTTCCTGTGCCAGGACACATCTGGTGGAGCCTTGCAGTACTCACCAACTGCATGTACCCAAATTATGGTATGTGCCATGCTACACAATATGATCCTGCTGAAACAGCTGCAGCAGGAACAGCAGGGGGCAGGGCCAAACAGCCCCCCATCATTGCCAAGGCCTGCACAGGCACAGCATGACTCGGAGGAAGAACAACCTGAGCCTGCCCCAGTAGGTAGAAGGAGGCATGCCCAGTATGCCCTGGCCTTGGCAAAGAGGCAATGCATAGCACATACACTGACTCAGTAGGAACCCTGGAAATGACACCTCTCTCTGACTAGCACATACAGTAAAAGGGATGCCTAACTTGACACAACCTGTTTTCAAACATGTAAAGGTAGTGTACTATGTGCATCCGACATAGGCAGCCCTGCAGCACCACCTGTGGCATGAGTATCCTATTTTAAGCAATATAAGGCACTGCTAAGCACATTTTACCAGTATTGAGCATATTTAAATACAATTGCGTGTAGCTGTGCACCGTGCTAACCAGCACAACGTCGGGCAACATTGAGCAAAGTTGGGCAAAGTTGAGCAAAGTCCGGTAAACACGCTCACACCTGCTTTACTGTTCCTTAACCAGTCAGGTCTACCCAGCAGGAAAATAAAAAGCAGTGACAGGGCTCAAACTCAGGATACTGTGCACTATAGTCACAGTACTGAACCACTAAACCATGATAGCATTTTAGTGGCACAGACACAACTTAAGTCACTCACACATATCAGTTGGGGTGGGGGGGGTCACATACCTAACAGTCACAGCCATCCGGACAGTTGCAGACAAACACAAACAAATGCTGTATCATGCCCTCTAAAGAGGCCTATGGGTATCTCCCCGCAGGCCTATGCAGACAGATAACAGCAGGCCAGGCAGTGTGATGTGGGTTGGGTAGGCTATGAAGTCACAAACTAATATGCGTGTAATTGGAAGCTAAGGTCTGTAGTACAGTGGTATGCCTCAAGCCAGTACGATAGGCAACAGTACAGACTGAAAAGGAGTACCTGACATAGCAGTGCAGGCCTAGCAAATGTGTATAAGTGTCAGGTGTACCCCTCATCCTATGTACACCCACAGTAACAATCAGGTGTGCCCCCCCCAGGTAGAAATGTACAAATAATAGCTGTCCCCCCTGTATGTAGAAATGTTGATAAGTCTATGCAAATTGACTCATGGAAGCCCTGTGGGCACAGCGTGCTTCCTGTTGATGTACAACACAAAGGTGAGCCTTGAAGTAAAAAACAACTTGATTTTTCACACACATATAGTATATATATGCCCACAGTGGGCATGCTCACACACTTAAACAAATTTAGCAAATTTCAGTCAACAACATACTGAAAGGTCATACTGGGCATGCTCACACACTTAAACAAATGAAGCAAATGTCACTCAACCACATACTGAAAGGTCATACTGGGCATGCTCACACACTTAGGCCATGTCTGAGTACAGCAGTAGGCCACATATATCTGGCAGTTGCAGTTCTTACTCCAGACACATGTCACTATTCACCAATCCTGCCTTGCGCACACAGTGATATGAAAACAGACCCATATAATATATTGGACCCCTGTCATAATCAAACTATGTAATACAAGTACTTAAGTTGTTAAAAGAAAGTTAAAATCCAAAGAAGATCAATAAATCTCTGATCAGTATCATCAAGAAACAATGAGCACTCCTAACATTATCCAAGCCAAGATCTGCCAAAAATATTGCCAAAGATTCCATAGAGAACCATGAAGCTTTCTTTAGCTATGTCATAAATATAAATGTAAACTCATATATGTTCTGAGTTAGTGCAAAGGGTAAATGAATACATGTACATGACTGACATTGCCAACATCTTGTCAGACAGGTTCATACATATTCACCCCCCTCTCACTGACAAAAGGGCCCATTACCATACCTGGAGATTGTGAAAACCCAGAAATCACATATACAATGGTTAAACAGCTCTATCCAAACCTAAAAACACGGCGTCTGTGGGATGACATGGTGTTCCTGGCTGTGTCATATGTGAACTCCAAAACAAACAGACCCTGTACCAGAACAGTCTGCTGAGCCACACCCTCTGTACAGGATATGAAACTGTTGAATGGGTTACAGCAACGTTTGGCACACTCCACAAGTGTTGGTGCACAACAGACCATGGGAATTATTGTCTTATAAACCTAATAAGCCTGATCTGCAAGGCCATGGAGTCCATCATTATGAAACTCATAAACAGAGCTATTGGGAGCCTACAAACACCCAACCCTACCCATTTTGGTTTGGTCAGGGACAGATCATGGTCCCTAAACCTGCTAGACAGATGTTCTTCATCTCACATTGCTGCAGTCCTTACACTTGGGTAGTCCGCTGTCCTCGGTCGGCCCGAATATCAAAGTATTAGGCTGACGTCGGTCAAGGCGCTTAAGACTGACATCAGAACGTCAGGGTACAAATGCGCATGACCGACGTCATATCCTCAGTCTTTTTTGCCGCATGGTCCGATGCAGAAGCAGCGCCCCGCTCCCGCTGTTCGGCGTTCTGAAATTTTTCGAGTTTCAGACCGAGTCAAAGTTAAGTACGCTGGGGAATATTTTAGTTTTTCTTGCCTCAGTGGTTTACCGGATGTCAGAAAAAGTGAATAACTATTTCTTGTGGGAAGCAGATACCAGGCAAGGGATTATCATACTTTGTGTATTCCTTGTTTGGGGCCTGAGCACGACGTTGTTGGGTGTCGCTTTGTGCTAGGTTCAATAAGCCGCAAGGTTAGATTGTGCCAGGTTGGTCTTGGAAGCGGTGCAATTATAATATGCCATCGGATGCTCGGCGCCGCTTTCTTCAAGAAGCGCAAAGACAAAGCAGCTAAACCCAGGCAAGAAGAGTCGTGCACCGGACGCCGGTTCTTAGAGGCCAGTGGAACCGGTGGTTCTGCCAGAGGCTTCTCTGGAGTCCCGGGGGAGACTTTGATATTGCAGGATGTGGCCTCTCAGGAGGCAGGTCAGGCTGAAGGGGCTTCTCAGGTTACTGTACTCCCCTCCCTTCCTAGGGTGGTTAGGCCCTCTCCTTCTGTTTCCAAGGCTTCTCCCAGAGGCAGGCCAGGTTTAGCTTCAGTTGGTGTCACTCCTAGTTCTACAGGATCTGTGCCCAAGAAGCACATGCTTAAAATGGCAGAAGATTTAATTACTTTGATTAGAGGTTCTTTGCCCCCTCCTGATAAGAGGCCTAGGGTGGAACCAGAGTTGGGGAGTTTTGAGCAGGCTTCAGATGTTTCAGAGTCTTCTGAAGACTTGCAGGAGTACTCTCCTTATTCTGATTCTGATGCAGATGATTCGACTCCTTCTGCTTCTCCTCCAGAGGATTTTTTTTTCAGAGACTCTTCATTCCATGAGGGAACATTTTAAGTGGGAAGGTCAGGACTTCTCTGATTCCAGGAAAAGGCTTAGGGAGTTTTTGCTTTTACCCCAGCATAGGCCTTTGGCTATACCACCGGTTCTGGATGTTGTGGAGGATGTGTTTGCAGAGGCTTCACTTAATCCTGATTCTTTGCCTCCTGCTCCTGTTAAACCGGATAGGTATTACAGGGTGCCTGAGGCTCATAAATATCTTTATAAGAGTCCTAGGGCGGACCCAGAAACTGTTAGTCAGGGACCTAAGGGTGTCAAGGCCTCTGTTGTAAAAAATCCGGTTCCTCCAGATAAAGAGGCCAGAGCTTTGGATAGATGGGGAAAGAAAGTCTATACTTCTTCCACCTTAGCTATGAGGGCTTTGAATTGCCAGTTTCACATGTTGAAATATCAAAGCTATCTTCTTTCTCAATTGAAGTCTAAGGTAGATGCTCTGGCGGAAGGCATTGAGTGTAAAGAATTACAAGATTTGGTACATGTCTCGGAACAGGTGGGTAAGCATTCTTTACAATGTGGTTTTGATGCTGTACAGGCCTCGTCTAGGGTGGCTGCCACTGGTTCAGTTCTTCGCAGGCACGCCTGGCTGAGGGATCAGAATTTATCTGACCATGTTAAGACAAGGATTTTGGATGCTCCTTTACAGTCTGATGTGTTGTTTGGTTCACCTGTGGAGTCAGTCTTGAAGAAAATGGAGGACAAGGCTAAGTCTATGCAGGCTGTTAAAGATTTTGCAAGTTCAGCCTCAAGTTTAGTAGGAATTGGCCTGCTAAGGGGTGGACATATCCTTCTTATGATTCTCAGTCTAGGGGTAGATCTAGACGTGGTAGGGGCAGAGCTCAGAGTTCCTTCAGACCTAGAATGGGGAGTTCACCTGCACAGTCTTCGGGTGAAGGCAGGGGCCAGTCCTTTTGTAAACAGGCCCAATGACCTACCTTTTCAGCTGCCAGATTCTTCTTGCCTGGCAGCACCTTTGGGAGGAAGGTTGGCACTCTTCAAGGAAAATTGGAGTTTGATTACTCAAGACAGATGGGTATTGGATATCATACACCAAGGTTACAAGTTTTATTTCCATACCTTGCCTCCTTTCAAAGGCATGCCAGACGTTCCTCCTCAGCAAAGACTAGAGGCTCACAAACAAATTTCTCTGCTACTTCAAATAGGGGCCATACAACTGGTCCCTCTACCAGAAGTGGGTCTAGGATTTTATTCTCGCCTGTTCTTAGTACCAAAGAAGGGGAACACGTGGAGACCAATTTTGGATTTATCTATCCTCAACACATATCTGGACATTCCCAAGTTCAAAATGTTGACGTTACAACAGCTTTTGCCTCTGCTGGGCAAAGATCACTGGATGGTGACTCTGGATCTCAAGGAGGCTTACCTTCATGTTCCTATTAGGCTCAGTTGCAGGAAGTATCTGGGCTGGGACTTCTCATTATCAGTTCTCTGCATTGCCCTTTGGCTTATCTACTGCACCCAGAGTGTTCACGAAAGTTCTGGCTCCAGTGATAGCTTTCTTCAGGCTAAGAGGAATACAGATCTATCCTTATTTGGACGATTGCCTGATTCTGGCCCAAGAAAAGGACAAACCTCTTCATCATTTACAGTATGTGATAGCAGTGCTAAGATGCCTGGGGTATTCTGTGAACGAAATAAAGTCCAGTCTAGTACCCTCTCAGGACATGTGCTTTCTGGGTGTGAGACTGAATACAGCATCTCAGATGGCCTTTTTGACCCCGGACAAACAAAAGAATCTTTCTCTTTACTTCCATCAATTGTCTCATCAGTCCAGGCTGACTGCAAGGACAGTCCTTCAAGCCTTGGGGTTCATGGCATCTTGTATTCTGGTGCTTCCCAATGCCAAACTGCATATGAGGAAGCTACAATGGTATCTCAAAAATGTATGGACACAGCACTGCCAAGATATGGACACTGTCATTCAGATAATACCTTGCATTCAAAAGGAGTTTTTGTGGTGGGCTCAGGAATGTCACCTAAACAAGGGACTCTCTGTGACCCGACCAGAGGCGAGACAGATTCTAACGACAGATGCCTCAGACAAAGCTTGGGGAGCTCATCTAAATGGAAAGTGGGTACAAGACACGTGGCCTGCCAGACTTCAACATCTACATATCAACTTGAAGGAGATGTTAGCAGTCCAATTTGCATTAATAGCTTTCAAGGATTTACTTCTTCCAGGGCAGGTGTTGGTTCTAACAGACAACACAACTGTCATATGGTACATCAACAAGCAAGGGGAACATTCTTATCCTCTATGCAGACAAGCAATGATTTTGTGGGAGACTGCTCTCAGTTTACAGCTGAATCTTCAGGCAAGGTTTCTGCCGAGCACAGAACTCCTTAGCAGATGTGTTGAGCAGACAAATTATGGATCCCCACAAGTGGAAATTGGATCCTCATGTATTTCAGAAATTGACAGTGTTATGGGGAACTCCAGACATAGATCTGTTCGCTTCTCCACTAAACTACCAGCTGCCAAAGTTTTGCACAAAAAGGTTTCATCCCACAGCTTGGAAAGTGGATGCTCTTTCATTCAAGTGGAGCAATCTTCATGTGTATGCCTTTCCACCTCTGCCTCTCCTCCCAAAGGTACTCCTGAAGGTCAGACAGGACAAGCCAAAGATGATTTTAATAGCTCCAGATTGGCCTCGACAGCACTGTTACCCATTACTGAGAAGTCTGGTACGGGAGCCTCCATGGCCTTTGCCTTCAATTCCACACCTGCTGTCTCAGGAGAACAGTCATTTACTCAATGTCAAACTTCACTCTCTACATCTAACAGCCTGGCATATTCTGTTTTAAACCCTGGAGGGTCTCAGCTTCCACAGCAAGTTTTGAATGTTATTTTGGAGGCCAGAAGGCCTAGTACAAGGAAAGTGTACGCAGATAAATGGAAGAGATTTTTATTTTGGAGTACAGCAAAGGAATTTGATGTTTCTAAGCCTAATTTAAGTGTGGCTCTTCAATATCTTACTGAGTTACTGGACAAAGGTTTGTCCTTCTCTTCTATTAAGGTTCATGCTGCAGCAATTTCTGCTCACTATGATTGTGACCCACCATTGTTTTCTCATTCTTTGTTTAAGCAATTCCTTAGAGGGCAAAGAATATAAGACCCCGAGCTCCTACTCCTGCTTGGGATCTCAATTTTGTGTTGGAGAAACTCACTCTACAACCTTTTGAGCCTGCAGCTACTGCCGAGTTGAAATATTTGTCATGGAAGACTGCTTTTTTGTTGGCCATTACCTCTGAGAAGGGTTTCTGAATTACAGGCCCTTATGGCGGTTGAGCCTTTCTTAATTTTCCATAAGGATAGGGTATCTTTGCGTACTAATCCTTCCTTTATGCCTAAAGTGGTTTCTAGTGTGGCTTTAAACCAAACTATTCATTTGCCTACTTTTATGCAAACCCCAAAATAAAGGGGAAAAGATTTTGCACACTTTGGATTTACACAGGCAGTTGCGATATTATTTGAGCGGAACTAAAGGGTTCAGGCAGTCTCAGCAGTTATTTGTTTCATTTGCTTTGGGTTCTCAGGGCAAGCCTGTGTCAAAACAAACCATTTCTAAGTGGATTGGGTTTTGTATTGCTTTCTGTTATTCCCATCATGGTAAGGAGATTCCAGCTGGGATTAGGCCTCATTCCACTAGGGCTACTGCCACTTCTACAGCTTTTGGGTGGCAACTAAAGATATTTTGGAGGCAGCTACTTGGAGTTCAGTGCATACTTTCTCTAAGCATTACCACCTTCCACTTTACTCTAAATCTCAGGCTGGTTTTGCCACTGCAATTTTACAGGGCATTTTGGCAGCTCCTAATGCTTTATAGTTTTGCCATCCTCCCTTACCTCTGCTTTGGGATTCTACCCAAGTGTAAGGACTGCAGCAATGTGAGATGAAGAACATAGTACAGTTTTGTACCTAACATAAATGTAGATGTTCGAGGATCCACATTGCTGCAGTCCAATTTACCCTTCCTCCTTCCCCTCTGTACTTAGAGGCGGTTGTGTGGTTTGGGTTGTGAAAATTGTGGATATTGTATATATTGTACATATGATTAGTGCAAGGGTGGTTGGTTGTTTTTTGCTGTCTTTTGGTTTTGACCTTTCTTTTTAGGGTCTTCTGACATCTGGGGCAAGAAAAGACTGAGGATATGACGTCGGTCATGCGCATTTGTACCCTGACGTTCTGATGTCAGTCTTAAGCGCCTTGACCGACGTCAGCCTAATACTTTGATATTCGGGCCGACCGAGGACAGCGGACTACCCAAGTGTAAGGACTGCAGCAATGTGGATCCTCGAACATCTACATTTATGGTAGGTACAAAACTGTACTTTTTTAAGGCAGTTACCCAGGGACATACATCAATGAAATGAGCTCCACACGGCCTACATAGACCTTGAAAAGCCCCTTTCCAACATCCCACACACATGTTGTATCCACAAAATCAACAACCTGTGCATAAACACGTATGTCATCTGATGGATTGCCAACTGGGGCACAGATAGATCCCACAAGGTAAGAATTGTGGTCTCCCTGTTGGACTGTGAGCTGGTAATAACTGCTGTCCCCATGGCTCATTCCTGGGACCTCTCCTGTCTGGTGTATACTTTTCAGAAGTACAGTCAAACACATGAGGGCTATGGTTAGCAAAGTTTGTGGATGACTGCAAAAGGGTTGTCATAATCGATGTTTGGGACAAGAGAGACATCCTTAAAAAGGGTCTCAGTCAGACAGATGTGGTGTCAAAATTATGGTCTCGAGCTACAGTCATACAAATACCACACAGGTGCCAACACCCTAAATATTGAGGTAATAATAAGGGATCTATGGACACATGTGGATAGTCATCTCTACTTTCAGAAACACATTCACAAAGTGGTTAGAAAAATCATGCTGTGTGTTCCCACAAATTGCCAAAGTCTTTGCATGTAGGTCAAAGGAGGTTCCCTCTACTCATCAGTCATCAGTCCCATCAGAGAGTACCACGACACACTTGTGATGAATCTGACTAGGCACCTTCAGTAGCTGGAAAGACCACTGAAGCACCTCAACAAGAGAATTACTGGCCTCAAACAGATGACCCATGCAACAAGACTGAAGTAACTCAATCTGTACTCTGTTGCATACCATCTTCTCAGGCGATCTCTGCCCAACAGACAGGTCCATGTCCAATGCAGAACTGATGTACATGCACTATCTGAGGTAAACCCAAGCTCACTGTGCCACATGCTCTAGGGATATACTCATCACAACAATAAATAGAACACGTTGGAGGGATACATTACTAACTCACAGACTTCTCTTGCTTTGGAACAGGCTCCCAACCTACATTAAGGTGAGTCGCTCACTGACACTCTTCCAGGGGAGCCTTGATGAGTGTATGTGAAACTGAATTGTCACACCATGGATCACTTCATCAGCTGTACTACACAGAGGCATAGGGAAACTAACCCCAGGTTTGGTGATAGCTGCACACTCTGGCCATACTAATATATGCCTTCAGGCAGATAGCCTATTACCTACCTATGTACCTATATATGTAGGGGGAACACAGTATAATAAGCCAAAGATGGATGGGCAGAGATGTGTGTAAGAGGGTGACCATGACAGGGAGCCATCCAGGACTGTCCTACCCAGCACACATACCAATGGCACAAAAGACGTGAGGTGCACATCTTACCCGCTGTACATAATAGCCACCAGTATCTGTAAGCATCACAGTGTATGTGGTGCATGTGCCTGCTGTACAACATGACTGTACAATGAAGTACACATCTACTATCTGTAGACATGTACCTGTCACATAGGGTTCACAAGTATGTAGTAGACTATCTTCACAAAGGCATATATTAGCCTAGACAAGCTGTACAGCTTTCACTACCCCATTGGTTAGTCTCCTAAGCCCTAGTTCTAATAGTTAGTACCCTAAGCCCTTTTCTAGTGGGGCTGCTGATGTGATCCCTGGTGTGAATTGTCTGTTTCCTATCCACTCTTCAAGGTTCCTATTGAAGAGTGTCAGCGAGGGGCTCTGTCTGATGTACATTGGGACTCTGTTCACAGTAAAGCAAGTCTCTGGGATGGTACACTATCCTGTACTAAAACCAGAACAGATCGAAGAAGGCACAAATCCTTAACAGCACACTATGCTTTAATGAACAACGACTCTTCAGTCCATCAAAAGGGAAAATACATAAAGCGACTCTTCAGTCCACCAGTAAAACACATCACATTAACACAATTCAACACACACTGCGTTTTCGTTTTGAAGAACTTCATCAGATGGAGACAAATGCATACCTTGTATGATGGATTGGCTAGTGTTGTTGGAAAACCCAATGCTGTCCTTATTAATCCGATCAGTTAGACGCAAAGCATTTCCCACTAGCATGTTGTATTCATTGTTGTGATGAGGTTCATATCCCTGGAGTGTGTAGTGTGACTCAATATGCAGATGAGCCTCTTGTTCTTGCCATGTGCCGTGGACAGTCCTGCCAAGATAATGCCCTTCCCACCCGACCTGGGAGGCATCCGTGGTCACAGTGGCAATGGGTTGGGCAGGCACACAGGGAGCTCCCGTGAACAAGTTGTTGGGGGCTATCCACCAACAAAGGTCCTTTTTGCATGATTCCATCAGCAGAATAGGGTGACTCAGTGGTAGATATTGGAATGACCACTGGAAGAACAGGAGCCATTGAAGGATTCTCATGTGCAACCTGGCTAATGATACTAACAGAATGGCTGAGGCCATCATTCCAAGAAGTTGAAGAATCCATTTTGTTTTGATTTTCTGAAGTAGAAGAAGATGCTGAACTTGTGAGATGAGGTTTTGTGCTCTTTCAGCGGGAAGATTAACTATCATATCCACTGTGTCTACCTCTGCGCCTATAAAAATCACAGATTGCGGGGGCAGTAATGCAGATTTTTCCCAGTTTATGGAGATCCCTAGTTGAGCACAAAGCTGAATGGTGGCGTCCCTGTTTTGGAGGAGTAGATACCTGGTGGGGGCGGTCAGGAACCAGTCATCCAAATACGAAAACACCTGGAATCCCTGACGTCTCAGGTGAGCTGTCACTACTACCATGCATTTGGTGAACACCCTGGGAGCTGTGGTGAGACCAAAGGGCAGAGCACGAAACTGATAATGGCTGGCTCCTAGCCGGAAGTGCAGATACCTCCTTGACACCTTGTCCATTTTTATATGGTAGTAGGCGTCTTGGAGATCCAGAGAGCACATCCAATAGTCTTTCCCTAACAACGGGAGTATCGACTGCAGTGTGACCATCCAAAACTGGTCCTTTTTCACAGATTCATTTAATCTGCTGAGGTCCAATACTGGCCTCCAGTCTCCGGTTCATTTTGGGACTAAAAGAACCTGGAGTAAGTTTCGGATCCTGTCTGGTCTGCTGGGATGGGCTGGATGACTCTTTTTGAGAGCAACTTGTTGATCTCCACAGTTGCCTGATCCCTGTGATTGGCTGGAACATCTGGGATCTTTTTGGGAACAAACGGTGGAAGGGAAAAGGGTATGATATAGCCTCTGGTAATAACTCTCTGTACCCACTTGTCTTGGATTATATTTAGCCAGGCTTCTGAATACAAAGAGATGCAACCCTCGACTGGCCCCAGAGAAACGCAGTCGGGCCCCACATCAGGAGCGCTGATAAGGCCGCCCTCAAAAGGAATCACGGCCTTGCTAGTATTGCGGACCACCCCTGCCTCTAGGGCGATGTCTATCATTTCCTCCTCCTCTGCCTCTGAAGGAGGATTCACTCTGTGTGTCCGGAAAAGCCCTCTGTGACTTTTTGAACCACATTTTACCACCCCTTTGACCTTTGGGGTATGGTCGAGAGAGGACGGTAAAACGGACTCCCATGGCAGAGAGAGTCTTTCCTTCCTGCTCACACCGAGGGAGTGTTTCTTTCACCTTGGAACCAAACAAGGAGGAACCATCAAATGGGGCATTGGTGAAGGTGGACTTAAAAGGCTTTGCAAAATTACACAAGCGCATCCAGGAGTGCGCCTAAGGCCAACTCCTGAACCCGCTGCTCTGCTCGCTCCATCAGCCGCATTGGAGATAAGCTGCATGGAGGAGTTAACTACCAAATTTAGGGTGGACAACTGAGCAGAGATCCTATCAGGGACTCCCTCAGGACAAGCACCCTGTATGGAATCTCCTAACTCCTTGAGGAGATCTCTCTGCAACCTCGTGAAATGGGTAAGATAGTTCAGAGATCAAGTGTGAAAGCCGCTGAACTAAATACATGGTTCCCAAATCTGTCCATCTGTCGAGACTCCTTGTTTGGTGGATGAACAGAGGAAGAAGTCTCTGCCAACTCCTTCTTCGTGGCTGCCGCAACCACCATGGCATCTATGGGAGCACCCTTAGACAAGAATTCTTTTCCAAGAGGGGCAGACAGGAACTTATTTGGTCTTCTAGGAACTGGCTTCACAGCATTGGGAGCATCCCACACCTTCCGACTAACAAGATCCATTAGCTCGTCGAAAGGTGGAGACACCTAAGAGGCAGAGGGTTGAGACCCGAAAGCCTTCAGGTATACCGACTCCTCATCAGAAGGGTTGACAGTGGGCCAGTCGCACTCTGTTTAAGGATCGCTAGAATGTCCACAAAGGAGACATCAGAGGATGACTTAGGGGACCCCTCCAACTCCTTGAGGTCAGTATCCGATGTCATAGACTCATCCTGGGAGTGAATATGCTTCCTCTTGCATACTCTCTTCCAAGGAAGCTCCTCAAAAGGACCTTTTGCGGAGGCCCCAGAAGAGTGGGGGCCACCAGCCAGTGGCTCCTGAGGCTGCAGGTCTCTGCTGCCTCCAGAGAGAGTAGGGACTGAGACCGAAGTGGGAGCCCTGGGGGGAAGACTGCTTGTACCACTGGCAGGGGCTGTAGATTGTTACAGCACACTCCTCATCACCTCAAAAGCAGACCTCTCCAGCTCCAAAGACCGTTCCTGCTCTGAAGAGACAAAGGACAGTGCCAGAGCCCGAGCCATTGGCTCTGAGATAGATGCAGGGTCCGATCTCACCCTGGCGGAAGCACCGAGAGGAAGGCTCGGAACTGATGAAGATCAATTCAAACCCTCCTCATCAGTGCCGACAGAAAAGCTTCTGTCCCTGCAATGGACGGAGCAGACCTTGGCTCCAATGCAACTGCAAGGGGAGCTGGAACCGAGGGTTCCTCCTTTGGTAACAAGCACTCCAGTACCGAAAAACCAACATGGCTCAGAGGAGGTATCACAGATGAGGGCAAAACTAGTTTGAGTGGGTCGGAACCAACAAAAATTTAGGCAGGGCAGATGACTTCAGGAGTCTCAGTACTACCCTCTCCACATCTTCTTCTAAAAGGCTCCTGAAAGATCTAGAAGATAAAGTTGGGGATCTCGACCTAGCAGGCATTGGAGATTTGATCAACAAGGAGACCGGTAGGGACTCTACAGACCAGCTCTGAGCAGAAGAGTCAACTATTTCCAAAGGTTCAGCAGTCGGCACCAAAGCACCTGTGACCGACTCTGAACCCATGGTGCTTTCCTTCGACTCCGAAGACTGAGGAGTCGAGGAGGCAGATTTTGTTAATTTGGAAGGTGACTTCGAAACACCAGCCGGTGCCAGAGAAGGTCTTTTTGAACCTTTTGATTTTGAGTCAGATCTTGACTTTGAAGACTTAGACAAAGAAGCCAACAAACCAGATAAGGCTTCCTCGAAGGTTGGCTTCAGAAGACCCCTGAGTATCAGTTTGTTCTTTCTCTCTTGCGACACTCTAGGAGATAAAGCATGACAGAACAAACATGATTCCTGCAAATGAATCGCTCCCAAGCAGTAGACACAGCTACTGTGGCCATCCATTAAAGATATTTTCTGGGAGCACTTCAAACATTTTTTGAACCCAGAGGGTTCCTTGCTCCTTGCTATCCTTCGACATTGCAAACACACAAGCAAACCAGAGGAGAAAGGAGAAAGAGAACAACTGAGGACATGGTCCTCTAACTAAAATGGGCCTAGCCCTGCAGCAGAATTACACGAGGACTAGGTCCTCCAAGTTAAACGGGCCTAGCCCTGTGAAAGAACTGGGTCTTCTAAGTCAAACAGACCAAGTATACAACACCACTCACACACACGTTCAATAAAGCAACAGTGATTAAGACTTTAGCGGATCCCCACCAAAGACCACCAGTTAACAATAACCGATGAACAGTAAATTAATCAATAGGAGCCCCTATTGATCAAAAACAGCAAACCACCAAAACTACCAATCTAGGCAATAAAAGCGCAAGTGCGCCTTAACTACTGGTACACAGGATACTACTACTACTAAGGTCATACAAGACCACAAGACAATTAAAGAAAGCCCTATATATATACTTTTCATTAATTAACAGTAAAATGGGGATAACGCCAAAACTAACGATCTAGACAAAAAAGCGCAACTGCGCCTAACTACTGGTACACAGGATACTACTAAGGTCACACAAGACCCCAAGACAATTAAGGGAAAGCCCTATATATTTTTTTTTTTCTAGTAAATATGCAAAAACCACTAGTTAATGAAAAAAATGCAAAGACTTAGCCACAGCCAAGAGAAGCACATCCGAACTCGTCAACGCAGCAAACAAGATCTGTGAATGCACTGGTGCACCATGGGATACCTGCTTAGCCATGAGCCAACCAGAAGTCTTCAAGCTTGCAAATCGGCTGAGTCGGAGCCAAGGATTGGCTCCGAACCCATATGTAAAAATGAAGGTGAGATTGGATTATCTAACATCAAAGGTTCAACCGCAAAGGCAACACTGTTTATTAAAGCAAAGCTTTAGAACTGACTTTATTATATACAATTTCTCTGGCCTTACTAGAGATGGAGCCTTAGTGGAGCTATTTGCTAAAGGGTTGACTTTTGTGCCGCATTATCGAGCAAATCTTGCCTCTTCACTCATAGACCTATAATTTTTGTGCGTAAACTCAACCTAAACCTCATCGTAGGTGAAAACACTATCAGGAGTGATGAGTTCCACATTCCGAGTATATTTAATCCACCCTTGTACCCAATGTTGGGCCTTTTTGAGCAAATCTGTGAGATGGACTTCAGGAATGAATTGGTGAAAAATAAAACCAACAAGAATTTTGTAAGAAACATTACTGTAAGAGAGAGGCAATTATTAGATAAATTGCAAATGACCGGTTTGAGAATAATGAAACTTGACAAGGGAGGGTGACTGGTTATGATGAACATTAGTGACTATAGTACTAGAATGTTACAAATACTCAACACAGATGCTTACAAAGAAATTTCTAGAAATGAGTTAAATATAGCTTATAGTCATGTTAAATCTTTTATATATGAATTATTCACTGAAAGCAGAATAGACAATCTATTCAATTACTTATCTATGTCAGTGCCCAGAATACCTAATATCTTTGGGGTGCCTAAAATGCACAAAGATATAAGCAACCCCCCCCCCCCTTGCGACCACTAGGTGATGCCAGAAATAGCATAAAGTATGTGGATTCTGTGCTACAAAATATGTAACTAGTGAGAAATAGATTTGCAAGGACTCTTGGTCGTTCCTACACTGCCTAAATAATTTACAATACGATAATAGTTACAATTTTTTAACAGTAGATGTTAAGGATTTGTATATGTCCATTCCACACATGGAGGGCATAGAGAGAATTAGTCACATCCTGAGAATCAAGAGTACACCTAATGACAAAATAAGTTTGCTTAGTGAATTATCGGGCATTATTTTGTCCAATAATTATGTAATCTTTGATAAAGGATTGTTTTTACAACTATCAGGGATAGCCATGTGGTCCCAGTGTGGCGCCAGTTTAGTTATGGCTGACTGGGAACATGAATTTGTCCTACAGAACAATTGGGTCCAAGATAGGGTACACTATTACACTAGATTCTTGGATGACATCTTCATGATGATAAGGGATTATAATGATACAGTCAAAGCAATTGTCAGTTATTTCAATGAGACAACTGACTTTTTGCAGTTTACATCACAATTTGGTACAAATTCCATATCATATTTGGATGTTCTGATTCGTAAAGATACAACTAGTGAATGCTACAATGCACGTATATACAGAAAAGAAACTTATTCCAACACTTTCTTGCATTTTTCTAGCTGTCACTCCTACCACCAGAAGAAGTCAGTAGTAAAAGGACAGTTGATTAGGGCAGCGAGGATGACCTCCCTAGACATAGACTTCTACTTGGAATGTAATAATTTGAAGGAGATGTTCACCAGGAGGGGTTACCCTATACAGATGTTGAATTTGCTTATTAAAGAGGTGATTCAAAAATGTATGAGTGGAGTGTACAAACCTATTCTAGGTCAAAATCGAAATGATATATTCACTCATACTACAGGTATATATACTGAAGGGAATACTGACAGTAATGTACTACAGAACTTTAGTGACTCTAGTCATTTTATCATTTCATTCAGTGTAGATGCTCTTGACTTATGTGGATTCATCAGGAAGAACTGAGATCTATTACGGTCAGACACCTTTATAAGTAAGAAGGTAGCTCATACACCTAGAATTACCTTCAAAAGAGGAGCTAATTTAAAAAACTTAGATGAAAGAAACCCGAAAACACTAGTCAGTAGATGTGGGATGTATAAATGTGGTATGTGTAGGTACTGTAAACACATGGATGTGGGCCACAAGTTTAACATCCAAGGCACACAATATACCACCAGATTTAGATTAAACTGCCAGTCTAAAGGGGTCATGTATCTAGCCCAATGCCAAATGTGTCCCGCTTTCTATATAGGGAAAACAGATATTGCGGGAAAGAATATACGAACACCTATATCACACTGGCAAATTGAGTAAACACAGTGCCCTAGCTAAACATACCCGAGAATACATGGATCACAGGTTTCTGCTTAGGGCAATAGACCAAATTGTACCCGATAACATGGGGGGTCCAGTTTCATTGGATTTAGAACGTTTAGAATTAATATGGCAGTTGAACACCAATGCAGGGCAGTATCCAGGTCTAAATGAAAGATGTTCTATCATATGTATTCTGAAATTAAAAAGCCTTACAAGAGAGTTTTATGTATAGAATTCACGAAAAGTTTGCATTAATTGTATACAAGATTTTAAATGACACAGTGAATGAACATGGTTTCACCATGTCATTTTAGTATTTTAGACATTTTGTACTAACAAAGTACAATAACCTTTGTAGGTATTTTATGGTATATAAGAAAATGTATTATTGTTTTTTCTGTAGGGTTAGGGTTTGAGTTTTGCATGTGTGTGCGTGTATATGTGTTTGAGATACTCTTGTAGTTTTCAGAAACTGTAGTTTTCATGAGTACTGGTTCCTATTTAGTTGCCAAGAAGAATGAAATGAACTGATTAACTATACTTGTTAATTACCTAACCAATCAACTGTTTCTCACTGACTACTTAAGGGCACGTGCCCAATGTTTTATTTATCTGAAGAGGTCACAGTACTTACTGTGACAAAAAGCGCTTCATTTTGGATTAAACGGCTTGTTTTTACATTCTGCATTTGGTGCCTTCCTTTCTGCAACCACTTTTCAGTTTAATGTCATGTAAAATTAGATCATGTTAAATACATTCCCTGATCATGTGGCTACATGTGCCTGTACAAATTTGGTGAGTTTGCATGCTGCAGCACATCATGCATTACCAGTTAGTAGTGTCCTGTGCAGATACCTAAAAACAAAATGTTCCCTGTACATCTACCTCTGAAACTGTACCAGCAACTCAGTTACTACAGGACAGCTACTTATGCATTGGGTAGCATAGGGCAATTAGTTTGCTTGTTGAGAAGCATTGGCCCTTGAATTTAGTATTACATAGCCTAGTCTGGTCTCTAGTCCCAAAAGCACCCTTAGGTCAGTATACTATTAACCCCTCATACAACACACCCTTGTAGCTCACTCAGTAAAGGACCTAAAGTATCATAGATATGCACTTTTCCCAATTTCTCCACAGTCGGTTTGTTGGATATGGGTATCTTGAGACAATGTAACAATTGTCTAATGTTCACTGACAACTATTTAATCCTCAAAGAAACACAGTATGCAAGTGATGTATGTATGTGTGTATGTATGTATGTACATATATACACACATGCATATATATGTGTTTGTCTCTGCAGGAGGCAAAGCTCTCCTGTACAAGCTTTCAGAATAATAATCAGGTTATCAAAAACACACATGCTGCACCCACTACAAATACTGTGCACTCCACACACTTGAACCTACTCATGCTGATGCACTTAAATGCAGCATTTCCAAACCCCAAAGAATATCTAGACATTCCAGCTGCAAAAATTATCCCCAGCAAACTTGAAAGCACTCAACAGTAGCAACACGACACTGTACGCATAGCCACACCCAGTGCAGCCTCAACTGTCAAGCCCTTAAGACAAACCAATACACTACACAGGACTCTAGTCTTGGAGAACTATATGATATGACATACTGATGCCCCATTCACCAGGCTGAACAAGGAGAAAATAATAAATTGTCTCAGGGGCTAGGATCTGCCATTAAGCATGCACTCAGGTCACTGCACCACAGGTACCAGTAAGATTCATAATCTGTGTAGGTGTAAATGGCCTAACACATACCTCTCTAGACTGTATGGAGCTGTCAGACTATCTCAAAGACTGGTATGTGCCTAGTATTGAGCATCATTCTACCTTTATCAAGGATGATGCCACAATAGGAACAGAAAATTATTAACTTTGATTGGCTTGGTTTCTGGTGTCATTCTAGGGGGGATATAGTATTTGTCAGCGTGAGAGGATGTTTTGCACCTGTCCCAGCTAGGCTTTTGAATATTGGTTAAATCATTGTCCTAACTATACATCCTTTTTTATGGAATGCCAGAATGACAAAACTTCCAATATAGCAAAATCTACCCAAGGAAATCTAAGGATTTTACTGCTCATTGCTGACAGTCTAAACAACAAGCTCCATTCCATCCAAGCTTTTCTTTTGCTGGGGAATGCAGATGATTGTTCAGTTAATGAAATGTGGTTTAAAGCCACAGAGAGTACCCCAGTAGTGCAAAGCTTTAGTGCCTTCCACATAAGCATACTTCAAGGCTGGTTAAACAGGAGATCCTCCACTTCCAGATTACCACAGACAAAGTTCCATGCCATATCCTAGCATGCTACAGGTCACCCTCTATGTCTCATGAAACCCATAAGTCATGCTTACACCTATTGGAGAAACTCATCATTCAGCCAAATACCATACTCATGGGGGACTTTAATTACCCCTTTGTGAACTGGGAATCCTACATGACCCCAAATGTGTAGGCACAGAGATTTCTAGACTGTAAACAAAGATCCTGAGCCAGATAGTGTATACATGTATCAGAGGTACAAACATATTGGACCAAGTACTTACAATCTTGGGAAAATTCTCTACCCCCTCCAGTGCCAGGTCCTCTCTGGTAAGGTCAAACCACAAAGTAGTCTCCTTCAAACTAAAAATTAGTTCTGTAACTCTAGTAAATCCAAGGCAAACTACCTTTTATTAAGTGATAACCTGTCAAAAGTTCAGTCCTCGCCAGACCCAGATAAAACAGCAGCCTATGTGGAATTATTCATAGACGTTCTGTACAAATATCAATGATTAGAAGCTTGTTTTGGAGGCTGTGGTTGAATAGTGATTCCATTGTCCCTGTAAAATGTAATCAGTTCTGTAACTCCAGTAAATCCTTTCATAGTTAGTTAGAAGCTACTCCAGGGCAAACTACCTTTTATTAAGTACCTCTCAGAAGTAAGCCCACAACTAACTAATTAAAAAAAATAAATAAATACTTCGGTGGACTCTAAAATTATAAACCCAGTATTAAAGAAAAGACAAAAATGATATTTATATAATATATTTATATTCATGAGTTTGTTATACCTTGGCTGTTCCTAGATTATATAATGTTTAAATACTATATATGTAATTGTGATTTTAAATATTTTTATTTAGTCATGTGATTTGATGACAACTGCTACTTGCATCAACATTCACTTTCTCGTTCTGTTCCCCTTCTTGTTCTTCCTCTGATTCTGATAGTACGCTGGTTGCTGGAGCTTGTGATTCAGTGAACGGTTCTGAAAATTTTCACCTTGGCCGTTATATGAGTTATCATTATTAAATGTGTTGTGATTTTTGTTGCTGGTGGATCCTTTCACTCCTATGAGGCACAGTCTGTGCTGCCACCGGCTCATCATGATTAGTAAAATCAAGATTGTCGACCTCCTCATTTATAGTAGACACACCCCTACTACTCTCTTGGCCTGTGGTGTTCCACTGCTGAAATGCGGGCGGTTTTGGCTACGCTGATTTGTTGTTGTAAGCTGCTCTGTTCAACTTTTTTATTTTAGTAGACTTTGATTTGTTAATGAACTGCTCTATACTAGAAAAAGTTCTATTGTAGTCGTACTGATATCTTTGAAAATCATTACTGGCTCTAATGGCTGCATCCAGATCAGTGGATTCTTCCATCAACTTATCAATGGGTCGTTGGTAATGTTTACACATAACCTGCAATAGTTTGGTGCCTTGTCTGTTAAAAAGCTCAATGAGCTCTTGGTGAAACGCTGACCCCTCCTCCAGACCAGTGGGATATTGCCACCTTCTCAGCCCCTTCGGGACAATATTCTCACTTATGCATTGGCGGAAATAGCTAATTTCCAACTGTAACTTTTTGTGTTTAAGCATACGAGTCCAATTTCTGCAGGTTGGAAACTATATTTTTTGTATTTAATGTTCCTCCAGCTGGTAACTCCTGTTCACTTTCCTATGAGAACAAGTTTAAAGGCTTGTTGAGCCATGTACGTGCATTCAGAGTACCAATAAGCCCCAAAGAACTGTTTCCAACCGTAGAGTTATAATTGACAGTTTGAATTTGTGCAGTTCGGTTCCCACCAGGATGCTGTGGTAAACCCACGTTGTCAGCAGGCGGAATACTGAAATTGTTAATGCTACCTGCATCAACATTCACTTCCTCATTCTGTTCCCCTTCTTGTTCTTCCTCTGATTCTGATAATACGCTGGTTGCTGGGGCTTGTGATTTAGTAAACAGTTCTGAAAATTTTCACCTTGGCCGTTATATGAGCTATCATTTTAGTCCATGTCATTTTAGTATTTTAGACATTTTGTACTAACAAAGTACAATAACCTTTGTAGGTATTTTATGGTATATCAGAAAATTTATTATTGTTTTTTCTGTAGGGTTAGGGTTTGAGTTTTGCATGTGGATGCGTATATAGTATACGTGTTTGAGACACTCATGTAGTTTTCAGAAATTGTAGTTTTCATGAGTACTGGTTCCTATTTAGTTGCCAAGAAGAATGAAATGAACTGAACTGATTAACTAATACTTGTTAATTACCTAACCAATCAACTGTTTCTCACTGACTACTTAAGGGAACGTGCCCAATGTTTTATTTATCTGAAGAAGTCACAGTACTTACTGTGATGAAAAGCGCTTCATTTGGATTAATCGGCTTGTTTTTACGTTCTGCATTTAGTGCCTTCCTTTCTGCAACCAGTTTTCCGTTTTATGTTCTTTTATTGACTTGTGTTTTTTACATGACATTAGTCTTGATGAAATCTTCAGGGCAATTCAAAAGTGTTCATTGTGTTCAGTTTTTGTATATGACTTTTTTCTCTGTATCCTACTTCTCCATTAAACAGTATTTTGCAGTTTAAATGCCCAAATAAAACAGGAAATCCAATCACTTAAGTAGCTTCTGGTAGTGCAACTTTTAAAGAAAAGTACTTAGCTTTTGGCTGAAAGGTACATGATAAAAGGAAATCACTTTGGAGGCTCAAACAAGGATGCCAAGCATTGCTGACTTCTGTGGTAATGAGCCAAATGCCACACAAATGAACCAGATGTATATGGGCACGTAAAACATAGGAAATTGGCTTCTAAGACCTCTGACCAATAAAATGACCACACTTAGTTTCATACATTTTTCCCAACTCAAATAGACCAGGCTGCCACTTACTGCCACTTGATGGAATATTCAAGTCTTTTTAATTTAAAAAAAGTACTTAAGAGTGCATGATACCACAAAACAACTTTAACAAACAGACAAGGCAAGTAATCAGACTAACGGCAAGACAATGTGAGCAAACTCAGCAATGTCAGTTGTAAATGCAGATAAATATACAAATAAAAGAAGACATCAGTAGTCATTCCCTTTTAAATTAAACTTACTTATAGATAAAACAGATCAGTTACAGCATGATGTTATGGGAAAGAGTAGTGGAAGCTAGGTTAAGAAGGGAGGTGATAATTAGTGATCAGCAGTATGGTTTCATGCCAGGAAAGAGCACTACAGATGCAATGTTTGCTCTGAGTGTTGTTGAAGAAGTACAGAGAAGGTCAGAAGGAGTTGCATTGTATCTTTGTGGACTTAGAAAGCATATGACAGGGTACGTAGAGAGGAGTTGTGGTATTGTATGAGGAAGTTGGGAGTGGAGGAGTTGTGGTATTGAATGAGGAAGTTGGGAATGGCAGAAAAGTATGTAAGAGTGGTGCAGAATATGTACAAGGGTAGTGTGACAATGGTGATGAATGCGTTTAAGGTGGAGATGGGATTACATCAAGGATCAGCTCTGAGCCCTTTCTTATTTGCAGTGGTGATGGACAGGTTGACAGACGAGTTCAGACAGGAGTCCCTGTGGACTATGATGTTTGCAGATGACATTGTGATCTGTAATGAGAGTAGGGAACAGGTTGAGGAGACTCTGGAGTGGTGGAGATATGCTCTAGAGAGGAGAGGAATGAAAGTCAGCAGGACTAAGACAGAATATATGTGTGTGAATGAAAGGGAGAATAGAGGAATGGTGAGGATGCAGGGAGTAGAGTTAGCGAAGGTGGATGAGTTTAAATACTTGGGATTTACAGTTCAGAGTAATGGTGAGTGTGGAAGAGAGGTAAAGAAGAGAGTACAGGCAGGGTGGAGTGGGTGGAGAATAGTGTCAGGAGTGATTTGTGACAGACGGGTACCAGTAAGAGTGAAAGGGAAGGTCTACAAGAGGGCAGTGAGACCAGCTACGTTATATGGGATGGAGACAGTGGCATTGACAAAAAGGCAGGAGTCAGAGCTGGACATGGCAGAGTTAAAGATGTTAAGATTTGCACTGGTGGACAGGATTAGGAATAAGTGTATTAGAGGGTCAGCCCAGGTTAGATGGTTTAGAGACAAAGCCAGAGAGGCAAGATTGCATTGGTATGGAAATGTGCTGAGGAGGGATTTTGGGTATACTTGGAAAAGGATGGAGCTGCCAGGTAAGGGGAAAAGAGGAAGGCCTAAGATAAGGTTTATGGATGTGGTGAGAGAGAACATACAGGTGGTTGGTGTGACAGAGCAAGATGAAGAGGACAGGAAGAAGTGGAAATGGATGATCTGCTGTGGCGATCCCTAACGGGAACTGCCGAAAGAAAAAGTAGTAGTATTCAATCACTTATATAGCCTCTGGAAGTGTGACTTATTTAAATACAAATACTTAGCTTTTGCCTGGATGGTACATGATGCAAGGAAATCACTTCAGAGGAAAAGGAAATGAGCTCTGTGTGAATAAGCCAAGAGCCCTGCAAATGTGTCAAATTTATACAGGCACGTAAACTACAGGAAACTGTGTAGAATCCCATTTTGCAGGGCCAAAAGAGCAGGAAGACAACAATTAAGTACCAACAACACATGCAAAGTAGCAAATTAAACAGTAACACTGCCAGTAAAGCTTCTCAAAAGTGCAGTCATCAGCAAACAATACAATACTGGGACACCTGAAAATTATTTAAAGTGCAAAAATCAGCAGATAAAGCAAAAATAAAGCAGTAGCACCCAAGTGCAAAACAGTAAAATATCTCTGTCAATAATACCACAGGATTAATTCAGGACACTCAAGAGTATGGCAAGGAAGCCAAACAAATGGGAACTCTGTGAAAATGGCAATTTGTAGTAAGGTAGGTTAATTGAAGGGCAACAATTGTTTCCTATGATGAACAAGTTTTGAAGAATCTGGGGAATCAACTCTGGTTCAAAGGGTGGGGGGAGTCCTCTGAAGGTAAGTACTTGTATCCAGTGCCAACAGTAACCCTCCTGAACCGCATTTAACACCCAAGCATCCAAAACAAAATGTTTCCAAAGGGAGATATAAAGAGGCAGTTTCTGGGACAGATTTGGGGAGCTACAGGAAGGAGGGGTGGGGATGGGTGGGTGAAATGCTGCCACAATCATTCTGCAGCATTAGACTGACCCTTTTTTGTAAAGTATGTGTGTTTCTTGTTGTTTTCCCTCCTGCCATCTCTTTCTTCTTTTGCCAGAAGTTATCAGGGATTGATTCTTTAGCTTTTTAAAAGGGAAAGATGATTTGGGAGATTTGTAAGGGGAGGACTTGGAAAATCTTAAGCACTCCCTGAATTAATTTTCCTCTTTCAGCAAATTGATTTAAGATCCAAAGTAGCAGAAGAGCCAACAAAATCGCATCCAAAGCAGAATTCAAAATTTCAAGACTTCTTCATTAGCAAACATTTGGTTATGTGCCTAAGCACATCATCTGAAAACAGTGGCAGTCACTCAAGATAGACTATTTGCACAATCATGCACATTCTTCAAAGCATTTTTAAATACCTGACAAGATTAGAAACTATAGAATTCAGAAGAGAGTCTGGATACTGTGAGAAGTATATCCTGGAGTGCTTCCCATATCCATAGAAGGTGGTTCTTCTATGCCCAAATCAGACTCTGGAACAGCCAAAGAGGATGTGGCTGACTCCCTGGTCCATGGTGGCTGCTGCAATTACTACACCAATGGAAGCTGTAAAAGTAGGTGCATGGTCTGAGGAGCATTTCCCACTACAGGTTTACCCTCCAACAGCTGAGGCACTGTCTGAGCTTGTAGTGGCAGCAAGGGCCATTTGTAAAGTTGCTTCTTCTTTTTAGGTACAATGGGAGAAGAATCAGCAGGACTAGAGTAGAAATCCAAGTTGCAGCGAAATAATAAGTCTTAACACAGGGTAAGCAATGCTGCAATTAGATGGCAAGTTGCAAGCAAGTGATTACAAGCAGCATTCACACTTCCCCACACAGTCCCTTTATGTGTAAATCATAGACAGAACACAAAGCCCTGCCAGCAGTAGTGCAGTAAATAGAGCACACTCAGAAGAAATATCAGGAAAGTTGTCACAAAGTATGCACAAGCATTAAAACATTAAATATATATTTTCTACCCCATTAAAGCTGCTTCTTAAAAATATTTTCAAATATTAAATGTTAGCAAAAAGCAGTATACATTTACTACAAAACATCCCAAATGCAAAACATCTGCCTAGAGCTAATAACATGATTCTTAATAGGAATTTCCATTTTTGTGAAAAAAAATATTATTCTTAAAGGAGAAATACCGCTTTAATAAAAAAAAAAAGAAAGAGAATAAAATAACTATTATTCATAAATGGGTAATACTCTGTGTGGAGGGCTCCCCAGAGGGACTTATCTGTCAGAGAGAAGCTTCAGGCCAACTTCTCCTGTAAAGGTTCAGAGATGTTTCCTCTTCAGACAGCAAGAAAGTACTTAAGATTGCTTTACACTTAGAATGCTGATTTCCCTAATAAGGGCTGTCCAATCAGCTGTAAGAGTGAAGGTGTGGGAGGTTCAGAGCTTTGTGAAGCTGGCTGCCTGTTATATCCAGGCGAGAATACAATCCATATAGCTGAAAGGATACAGCTGTAGTGGGAATGATGAACATTTGTTGAAATGTATCTACTTTGTGTGGAGGAAGAAAGGTTATTCCCAAGGCAGGGTCCAGCAAACATTCCAGGAAAATCATTCTGGGTGAAGGCTATTGAAAACCCAGACTGAGCAGAAGTTTGAGAATAGATGCTAAAAATCCTTGACAGCTAGAAAAAAGGCTCTGCAAAAATAAGTCAACTGTTCAAATATGGAAACATGTGAATGCCTTAACATCTGGAGTGAACAATGACAGGAGACAGGCACATTGAAAATAGTACTGGAGCATTAAAAGGGTAACACAGAGAACTGATCATGTAAGCCAGATACAACACCTGAAATGCTCTGCAATGGGGATATGATGACAGGCATCCCTTACATCCAGCTTTACCTGAAAGCTATGTGGGGGATCACAGATACAACAGACTGAAGAGAGATAACATCTTAAAATTCAGAATCTTGACAAAAAATGTTTAGAAGAGAAAGAAAGATCCAGTACAGGTTTCCAGGATCCTTTTGTTTTGCCATCTAGGAAAAATTCTTAAATAAAAACTTTGCCTAGGAGATAAGGGGCACAGGTTCTGTGACTTCCTGAGATAACGTGTTGCAGGATGGTAAGGAAAAAGGAGCTCTGGTTCCCAGGACAAAAGGGAATCCCTTGAAAAGGGGAAGGATAATATTCTTTGATGAAGGGCTCCCTGGAGAGACTTATCTGCCAGAAAGAAGCTTCAAGGCTGACAGAATCCAGATGACACAATGTGATGTTACAATGGGAGGTGAAGTCTTAGAGAAATGGAAAAGTTGCCAGGGTGGGAGTGGGCAAGACAGGCAGATAGTCATGCTGAGAGGACTGTCCTCAATTATTAGATTTTCCTTTATTTTTAGTCTCTCCTTTCCATTGCTTTTTAAAGCCCTGCTGCTGGCTGCTTACTTCTTAAATTGCTTACTGGAGAAGGAAGTTGTGGAGAAGGAGAAATTACTACTTGTTCTTAAAAAGGAGGGTTGGAATTTTTGAGACACCTGTTGAATCAGTTTTCCTCTTTCAGTATACCTTTTAAGCACCTCAGCTGCACAAGGGTGAAACAGGATGTGCTTATCCAAATGAGAATCTAAAATCTTAGATTTAAGATTTTGAGAATGAAGCGAAGCAAAGCAAAGCAAGACTGATCCAGAAGCTGCAGGTCTGGCGGAAGAATCAACAGCATCACAGACACACTTTAAAATATGTTTTGTCACCTAAGAAAGAACTGTATCGGCAAGAAAGATGATTTCACATTAACGTTTGCACATTTCCAAAAGATAACAATAAAAACTTTACCATACGAGCTTGACAGTTTAAAATTCTAAAGATTAAAGTAAAAGATTAATACATTTTTCCCCCAGCTTATCAATTGCTTTCCTATTCTCATCAAAGGGTATGGGGTTAGCTGTTGTAACCTGTTTGGTAGAAGCAGATTTCAATAAATAACTGCTGGATTTGCTTTAGGGTTAAACTTTGACTTCCTGTGGCAGGAAATTGATCAGCGGGTAAAGAAGTGGCAGTAGTGAGAAAAAAAGAATTTTTGTACTTACCATAACATTCCATGTGTGTTGTCCATCTCAGCCTTTATTCTCACTTGTGGGTCAGAGCCATCTGATCCATCTCAGCCTTTTCTAAAAGCTTGAAGCCTTCAGCAAAGCTCGTGGGCATTGTCCCTTACCCATAATGCAATTCCTTAAGCCTTCAGATCTTATTTGCCCATGAGAAAAAAAAATTAGTTGAATTAAGGTAGTAGGTACAAATATTTATAGTGCGAGAAGAATAAGTGTTTTTTGAGGCTATAGAGTCCAAGGGATATCCAATTACTACTAGCCAGTCTCCCAGAAGTATAGGCAAGGGGTAGGTGGGTGGGTTGTGAGTATAAAGGCAGAGATGGACAACACACATGGAACATTATGGTAAGTACATAACTTCATTATGTGATGTTGTCAATCTTGCCTTTATTCTCACTTGTGGGACCACGTCTCAAGTTACATAAGTCTTGGGTAGCTCATGGGAGAATATTCCTCAGGACCATAGAACCAAAGGATGCTCTACTCCTGGAGGGCAAATCCACTTTCTAATGAGTAATAAAGGTATGAGGACTTGCCCTAGTGGCCTGCAGCACAGATACTGCCCAAAGATTGCCTTGCTTGGAAAGCTGAAGAAGTAGCCATCACCCTGGTAGAATGAGCTTTGACAGGTGCTGGGAGAGTCTTGTTCTTAGAAAGAATAGTTGTGTAAAATCTTACCATAAGCATAGCTGTCCTTCTCTTCCATGTTGCAGTATTCCAAACTCTTGGGTTTTCCTCTCTGGCTACCTGAACATCTGGCCAGTATACAAAAGTTTGTAGTTACTGCTCGGTACACTAGACATCTGATGTAGGCCTAGGGTGCACGGGCCATAAAAGTGATGTCTGCACATACCTGTCCTCAGAACTGAATGCCCCAGTGGGAGCCCAGTCCCAGGATAGCTGTATAGGCTCTGTGCTATCCAAAAAGAGACGGTTCAGATGGAGAGAAGGGGGTAAGGTGGCAGGGAATGACTACAGCAACATGGAAGAGGATATCTATGGTTATGGTAAGAGTTTACACAACTAGCCTATGTCCTTCTATTCTCATTTTGCAGTATTCCAAACTCTTGGGTAAGTGCCAAAGCTCATAGGGAAGAAGAGGGTTTTGGTATGGAGCTACTCTCTAAAAAGCCATGCAGGATTGCCCTAGCAAACCCTGCTCTGGATCTGGAGACATGATCTAACCTGTAGTGTTTAGTGAAGGTATGGAAAGATGACCAAGTAGCTGACTCTAAGATGGAAGCAGTGTCCAATCCTTTGAAAAAGGCCCCAGATAAAGCTATGGTTCTAGTGGAGTGGGCCTTAATTCTGGATTTGAGCGGTTTCCCATGGGATGTTTAGGAAAAGAATATAGCTTTGGAGATCCAAACAGAAAAAGACAAATAGTTGGTCTGATTTTCTTATGGTCTTAGTCTTGTCAAGGTAAAATCTAAATTGTCTGTGAACATCAAGGGAATGCAACTGACTCTCACTGTCATTTGGGGATGAGTGAAAAAGGTGGGCAGGTGAATACCCTGATTTAAGGATAGCTCATTGACCCCCGTGGGCATAAGGGAGGGGTTGGTCCTCAGGGTCACTCTATCCTTGTAGAAGATGAGGAAGGGAGGTATTGCCATGAGGGCTTGGAGTTCTGACACTCTTCTGACTGATGTCAGGACCAAAAGGAATACAGTTTTTCAGGTACAATGCCTTGGAAGCTGGTTCAAAGGGGGCATCAGGGAGTTTCACTAGAACATAATTCAGATCCCATGGAGGAGGAACCTGCCTCCTGGTGGGGGGGGGGGGCTGAGGTGCAGTACGGAAGGAATAACTTTGAAGGGAGACAGGAGGCTAGAGAAGGCTCAAGAGGCAGACAGGCTGAAATAGCAACAAGGTATGCTTTAACAGAGGAATATGCCAACCCTGTTTACATGAGTTCACACAGATAGGACAGCACTAAGCAGACCTCACTTTGCAATGGGTATAGCTGTCTTTGTTCACTCAATATAGAGAAACTCTTCCATTTAGACAAATAAGATCACCTAGTATTACATTTCCTGGCCTCCTGCAGGACTGCTAGCATGTTCTCGGTGTAAAGGTGCCTAGAAGAGTTCAGAATTCCATCACCCACAGGGTTAGATTCAGAGATTCCAGGTGGGGATGTGTCATTTGTCCCGTCAGGATGAAATATATGAATATGCATAGGCTTTGTTCAAGCAGCTTTATTATGTACAAACACATCAGGATTAAGGCAAATAACTAACTTTGATAAACTTATAAACAAAGTGACTATTTCTCTCATACATGCTCATTCTCTGGCTGGACTCTCAAAATGGGACTGAAGAAAGCACATGCTTGCTATTTATATATGCACGTTCAGCCCTTGGAAATGCTTTTTAAAGGTACAACACACACACACACACACGCATACATTCTACAGGATAGATCAGGGATCACTTTTCTTATGTGAGAAGGTCCACTCTGTGAGGTAACTTGTGGTGATTGCCCCTGGCTAAATCCAAAAGGATGGGGAACCAATGCTGTCTTGGCCAAAAGGGAGTCACCAGCAAGATTTTTGGCTTGTCCTGCTGGATCTTCAGCAAGACTTTTTGAAGTAATGGGAACGGGGGATGCATACAGAAACATTCCTTCCAAGAGATGGAAAAGGCATCTGTTGCCCTTGCTAAGGGACTTGGTAGCCTGGTGAAAAACAGTGGTAGCTGTCTGTTCAGGGGGAGGCAAACATATCTATTTGAGGTGTACTCCACCTGTGGACAATGTCCAGAAACACATCTCTGTGAAGCATCCATTCATGGGATTGTAACATTGACCTGCTCAAGGTGACTGCCTGAATGTTCTGAGCTGAAGGGATATAAACTGCCTGCAGGGAGATTCCATGTTGGGCTGCCAGGTTCCAGGCCTGGAGAGCAAGTCTGCAAAGCAAATAGGATTTGGTTCCTCCTTGAACTGTAGTATTGTCAGTGAACAATTTCAGGGGCCCTTGTTTTAGGGCATGAAGAAAGGCTGTCAGGGCAAATATGATTGCTTTCATTTTCCTGATGCTGATGTGTTCCCACCTGAAGTTGTAAGACCAGGTACCTGGCAGTTTCAGGCTGCCAAGAGTAGCCCCCAGTCCAGATCTGAGGCATCTGTGTACATCTTCTGGACAGGGGGAAGGGGTTGTAGTGGAAGTACTGGGTTGAGTATAACTTGGTTTAACCACCACAGAATCTCCTTCCTCAGGCAAAGGAGGAAGGGGATGGCAAAGTCCAAGGGGTGTGAGTGCTGGGTCCATATGAACTTGAGGTACCATTGCAATTTTCTCATGTGGGAGTCCTGCCAGAGGTAGCATGGGAATAGTGGAAGCCATGTAACCCATTAGCCTGAGGTATTGCTTCGCTGTCAAAGCAATGGATTTGAGGACGGTGGCCATGTACTGGGTCAGGCTTTCCACTTTCTAGAGTGGGAGGAATGCCTTCATAACATATGCCCTTATTCTGCACCCCCCAAAAAAAACTGGTCCTGGGAAGGACTCAGGTTGGACTTGGGGAAAGTTTATGTTGAATTCTACTATCTGCAGGAGGGAGATGACTTTGTGTAATTGGCTCTGCTGGGATCTGGAGCATTCTGCCTGAATCAGGCGGTCATCCAGGTATGGAAAATATGGATCCCTTGGACCCTACAATTGGCCACCACTACAGGAGCCAGGCATTTGGTGAAGACCCTTGGAACAGTAGAGAGTCCAAAGGGCAAGGCCAAGAACTGAAACTGTGAGGAACCAGCACCAAAATGCAGAAATTTCCTGTATCTGGGCCTTATATGTATGTGGAGGTAGGAGTTTTTTTATGTCCAAGGTGGCTAGAAATCCCTGAGTTATCAGTAAAGGAAAAAGGGTTTGAAGAGTAAGCATGCAAAAGGTGGGGACCTGCAAGAACAGGGTGAGGTGATAGTTCCACGATAGGTCTTCAGAGTCCATCCTTCCTGGGCACTAGGCAAAGTTTTGAATAGAATCCCTTTCCTTTTTCTGCCAGAGGAACCGGTTGTATGGTTCCTTGAGAAAGGAGGCTGTCTATGACTGCCTGGAAAAGGTGGAGATGGTCTTTGGGTGGTAGGGGGATCCCTCTGGGAGAAGGAAGAATGACCCGAGACATAAAATAGCCCTTTTCTATGATGGAGTGGACCCACCTGTCTGAGGTAATAAATTGCCAAATGGGCAGAGAGTGAGAGAGCCTTAGGGACAGGGGAATTGAGTCTGGAGGTGGAGACAGTGAAGGCAGGTAGTCACAGGCTACCTGCTCTATCCTGAAAGGGAGTTTTCTGGGCAGGAGTCTGAGCAGACTTAGAAGGGGTCTGCTGTTTCCTTGTGCCTTTTCTGCCTCTAGCATGGGAAGCTGGAGCAGAGCGTTTCCTAATAAACTGCGTCTTTGATGGATAGTTCCTGCGAAATTTCAGAATGGAGGAGACAAACAGGTGTTTAAGGTCTTGCAGCTCCTTCCCTTTCTGCTGAAGGGCCTTAAAGAACTCAGCCACTTTAGAAACAAAAAGTGGCAGAGTTATCCAGGAGTGCAACAATTAATTTTGCCCTAATGTCATTGGGTAAGGGCTGAAGCCTTAACTAAGAATATCATCTTAGAATTGAAGCTGAGGCAGCTGATTTTGAACAGGCTTCTGCAGCAACATAGCTGCAACAAATAGACTGCCTAGTGACTTGTAATGAGAGATTAATGAGGCTAGAAATTTGAGCCTTAGAAGGTGGATCTGGAAGGTCAGCTAAGAATCTAGTGACCTGTGTCAAAAGTGCCAAGGCATACTTGGACATGTGTCTCTGGTAATTTACTGCTCTGAGGTCCAGGGTAGAGGAAGTGTAAACTTTCTTACCAAGGCAGTGGGGAAGACTGAGGTAGATGGCAATAATTTGAATGGCTTGTCTGTGGAGACTGAGACAGTAGCAGAGTCAGCTACAGGGCATTTCATCAGAGGTTTTTCCCCTTCAGGGGCCGTGCAGAACCTGTCAGGCCTCCTGGGAGCAAGTGGTTGAGGATCAGGGTTAACTGAGGTAGTATTGAAAGCATCCAAAAAAGCTGGTAATGCTGGGGGGGGGGGGGGGGTTCAGAGGGAGCAGGGGTTTCCATCTGCAGGAGCTCATATCTTTTTGTACCTCCCACATTTCAGAGGAATCGCATTTAAAAAAAAATTCCCTCATTTTAGAAATTGTCTCTACAAAGATGGTCCTCTGCTGGGGAATCAGCCTCTACAGATTTGTCCTCTGGAGAAGCATATCCAACAGGAGAAGGCATCTGGGAGACATAGGAGAGGGAAACCTCAGAGGAGGAGTCTGAGGAATCCTCAGCTTCAGGTAGGATGACATCCTCAGCCAGAGGCCTGGGACTGATAGGAGGGGAGCCATCCTGTGGGGATCCAGGCACGGCAGGCCTCAGGGCCATAATGGCATTAAATAGGCTCTGTGAAAAAGCCTGCCAATCTGGTTGGGTTTCAGGAGAGGGGAAGAGCTGCTTGGTCTTAGATTTCTTTTTTAGTGAAGGCCTAGACCCTGAAGAAGGCCTAGATTCAGTTGGCTGGGAAGCAAACGAAAGGCCTGTCTAGGTAGCCTTTGGAATCTGTGGTTCCCCTCGGCGTCACCGGATGACATGTGCAACCCCCCCCCGATGTGCCTTGTGCTCTAGAGTCTGTGGCATTCCAAGGGGTACCCACTATACCTGCTTCAGCAGACTAAGAGGATTCCCATGGGGTACCTGACAAATCTTCGAATGCTCACAATTTTGAACGTTACATGGTCAAGACCAAACGTTCGAAATTTTGAGTGTTCGAAAATAGACTTTCAATGATGCCATACGGTGCAGATAGGGAGAATTTCCCTTTTCTGCACTGAAGTGCAGTCTTGGAGTTGGTATATTTAAGTAGGGGGGTGTGGGGGTGTAGGGGGCTTGCCCCCCTGCCTATGCTGTTAAAATGTTTTTCTCTGTTTTTACTTTTTTTTTATCTGATTCTCAAACATTCAAATGTCGAACATTTGGTCTCGACCATGTAATGTTCGACATTTTGGATGTTCGAACATTTAACATAGACCCTTCCTCTGGGTGAATGTTGGCCACAGGAAGGACGTCGGATGGAGGAGGAGGAGCAGCAGTAGCAACTTTGGGACTGGAAACCTTAGCCTTCTTTTTACGTGGTTCCATGGGCTGACTGGATGACCCTTCCATTCCTAAAGCTAAGTGTTTGACATTGATTTTCTAAATATAGATTCAAGGCATGCAGGTGGCTGCATAAGGGTTTAGGCACAAAGGCCTGACAGATCGTCCAAGAAAGATGGTCGTGCATAGGCCCTAGAGAGGAAAGGCAAAGTTTGTGGGTGCCCTTAAAGGGCATCTGATGACCGCACTTACACTTTCCCTTCCTGGATGACATGTAACCCTAACAGGTATGCAGTGACAAAGGAATCAAAAATGGCCCCAATGGGGTACTTATCTTTTGGAATCAGGAGGTGACTGAGGGACCCATTCTGCAACATCTAGGTCAGTATCAGATGTGACAGACTCTTCTGGAAAGTCTAGATGCTTCCTCTTGCAAGTCCTCTTCTGAGGGACTTCCTCAGTGGGGTAATCTGGGGAAGTTTGGAAGGGCGTCCCTTGCTGGACATCCTGAGGCCTGGGGTCTCTGCGGTCCTGTGGAAAGGGTATGTGAGTAGGTGAAGTCACCAACCCAAAAGTGGGAGGAAGATCCTGGAGAGACTGTATCTGAGACTGGGATGCAATTATTACCCTTCTCATAACCTCAAAGGCACCCTGTCCCTGATCGAAAGAAATACCTAGATCTGACAAAAAGGTAGTCTGAGCTGAGGGAATCTCCAGCGCAGAGAACACTTACTCTGAGGCAGAGGTAGGATCTGAACTCATCCGCACCGAAGCTTCAAGAGGCAGGGTTGGATCTGGTGAGATCTGAGCCCACTCTCCGGGTCTGACTGGGGAGTATCAGCTCCTAGAGATCTCCTGCTCTGACAGAGTAGAACAACTCAAGGCAGACATCAGATATGAGGACACTTTGGGCCTTGGAATCTAAGATGGACACTAGCTGGACATCAAAATCTTCTGGCTCCGAAACCAGGGGATGGATCAGAGGAGGAAAAGGCACCAATGTGGAGGACTTTGTATCCGATGCCTTTGGATTTGGATCCATTAAAAACTTGGCCAAAGCCTGTGTCTTCAGAAGCCTCTGCACTACCCTATCCGCATCATCATCTGAAGCTCCTGGCAGATCGGGTAGATAAGGTAGGAGATCTAGATTTTGTCAAAAAAGGTGATGGGAGCCGAGAAGATTTAGGCTCCAAAGACAGAGAACTGCTCTGAAGTCTAAACCCAGTTGGAGCCAAAGAGGTCAGAGCAGAAGGTTCTGGTTGCTCTGAAGACCTCTCGGATTCAGAAGCTACTGGTTGCTTCGAAGAATCTGTTGGAACAGTCAGTATAGATAATTTCTGTCTTGGCTCCAAGGATGATTTTGGAGTCAAGGAAGGTCACTTTTGTGTTTTGTCTGATTTATCTGATGATTTAGAGGACTGTGGAGAAATAGCCTCAGAAAAAGGAGTTTTAAGTAAACCTTTTAATATAAGTTTATTTTTACACTCCAAAAGAGCCCTTTGGTTAAAGCCATGGCATATGGAGCATGATTCTTGTAGATGTAAAGGTCCCAAGCAATACACAGTGTGTGCATCACTAAGGGGTATCTTTTTGCCACACTGTTCACATTCTTTGAACCCTAAGGGTTTCCTGTCTTGTTTCTGAAACATATCCAAATTTAAGCCAGTAAAAATTAAGCTACAGAAAAATAGAAAGGGGAAACAAGGCCTACGGATGCTGGAAAAGGGAGAGGGACAACACGCACATAGGCAAACAAAATGTCCTCTAACTTAAATGGACGTTGGAAAAAGAAAATGACTTTGAAGTGGTAACAACACTCGCACAGCCAAAGAAAAAACATCCTCTAACTTAAACGGACGTAAAGAAGGGTAAGGAAATTACTAATCAAGTAATAGAAGAAAAAAAGTAAGTAGAAATTACAAAACATTTACAAATAAACTCAGAGCTTCTTGTAAGGACCATGTCTTTCACTGAGTAGCAAACAAGATCTGAGGGTTTATGGAACTGCATTATGGGTAAAGGGGAATGTCCATGAGCTTTGCTGAAGGCCTCAATCTTTTGAAAAAGGCAGAGATGGATCTGATAGATCGGCTACAACCCACAAGTGAGAATAAAGGTGAAACTGACATCACATCAATTTTCTTAGGCAGGCAAGACAGGAGGGATAGCTTCAGTTTTTGGCATCTTTAACTGTAATAAATCATAAGTCTTCTGGTCCCAATGAGAAATCTCTTCCAACTTAAACAAAGAAATCTTTTCAGCAGGGACATCTGATGAAATGGTTTCCTTAGAATCAGAGGACTCTGACTGCGAAGAATTTCCTAAAGCACACACACACTAAAACAGGCTGGCTCAAAACAGGCACACTGGTTCCAGCTTCCACCTGCCCTTCCTGGACAAGTGATGACCCTACAACTGTCCCTGCCCCTAACACCGACAAAAGTGGCTCTCCCATGATCACCAAGGGCATCCTTCAGTTGCAGAGGACATGGATATCCCCTGGTCTTTGGTGGATGAAAAAGCTACCCCAAAGACTTGAGGAAAACATATGGGTGGTCTGAGGAATAAATGGACAGAGTACTGTTGACCATAGACTAAGGAAGAATCAGTAAGTACAGTTGTAAGTAAAGTAACCATAACAGATGACGTTCAAATGATCACTGCTGCAGCAGTCTAAGCTACATGGGGTTTATCTTATTAAGGATATAACAGCTGACAAACTTACAAAGGTTTCAAGGCACCTTCTGCACACCTAAACAAGCTGAGCTGACTAAAGGAAAGGTTTGGGTACCAGCCCCTTCAGAGCTTTCATGCCAGTTGGGACCTGAGAGGACATAGCTGTGAGTAACAAAAAAAAAGTCCACATCCTGGCATCAAAAAAGTAAGAGGGATGGAAGGAGGATGCAGCCAAAGCAGTAGTGATCATTTGAACATCTACTGTTGTGGTAAGTTTACTTACACAACTGTACTATGTTCATCATCCTGATAACTGCTTCAGTAGTCTAAGCTATACAGGTAGATGAACATATGGGATGTGGAAGGGGAAAGGTCCAGGAGACCCTGGAGAAGGACTCTAGCTTGTGATGCTTTTAAGTATGCACACAGGATAACGCTGCTGCATCTAAAATATTTCTAGAGTCCAGTCCTTTCTAAAAAGCAATAGAAAAAGCCAAGGCCCAAGTAGAGTGAGCCTTAACCCAGCCTGGTATAGTTTTGTCATGGTGGGAATAACAAAAGGTAACAGCCTGAGACAACCATTTGAAAAAATTCTGCTTTAGAACAGGTTGCTCCTTCTTACCTTTACAAGTAATGAACAACTAAATAGAAGTTCTGATCTTGTTCTGTCAAGATAGTACCTGAGTTGTCTGTGGATATCTAAGGTATGGAGTAAACTCAGATACCACTTTAGGCATAAACGTATGATTATCTCTTAAAGAAATCATGTCCCTGTGGAAAATGAGATAGGATTGACCCACCAGAAGAGCTTGCAATGCAGACACCCTTCTTGCAGAGTTCAGAACAATCAGTAAATCTGTTTTCCATGTTAAGAACCTGAAGTCAATCAGATGAACATTTACTCCATTTGAGCCAGCTATCTTCTCTTATACAAAACTAGGACCTCAACATGGAAAGTACAGTTGTGTACACTTAGCACAAATATAGATGTTCAAGTGTATTCACTGTTACAGTCATCACACTTGGGTTATCTGCCTGCAGGTAGCCCTCAGTCAGCCCGAATACCAGAGTCTTGGAATTTCTGCGTCAGATGCTGTCGCCTCTTCCATATGTCAGGTCATCAGGGGTATAAAACATGCAGCCAATGCCATTACATCAGTTTTTCTTGCCCAAGATGTCAGGAGCCCCCAAAATAGGAAGCAATTACATGGTGTGGAACACTTCCAGTAAAATGTAAATACCATTGCCATACAATATGGCCAAAAAAAAAAGAGGATAGTTAGCAAGTATAGAAAATCAGGGGGCTGGAGGGAGGGTAACCAGGACTGCAACAGTGAATACACTCAAACATCTACATTTATGGTAAGTATACACAACTGTACTATGTTCTTGGTTTTTCACTGCTGCAGTCATCACACTTGCGTTAATTCCCAAAGGTGAGGAAGGGTGGAGGCAGTCAAAAAGTATTACGGCTGGCTAGCAGGCCTTGTAAGACTGCTGTGGCAAATCCAGCTATGGATTTAGAAAAGATAGGTAATTGGTAATGCTTGGTGAAAGTGTGTACAGAACTCCAGGTTGCAGCTTCCAGGATGTCCCTGCTTAGGGATTCCCATGAGAAATGCTGTAGAGGTTGAGGTAGCCCTAGTGGAATGGGTTCTGATCCCCTGTGGGGTAGGTTTTCCATGGTGTTTGTAGCAGAAATGGATGCAGTGTGCTATCCATTTGGAAACGGTTTGCTTTGAAATTGCCCTGCCCTCTGCCCCTGTTGCAAAGCTGACTAGCACTGGTCAGATTTTCTGAAAGGTTTAGTCCTGTCAAGGTAGAACCTGAGCTGTCTCTGTGCACATCCAAGGAGTGCAAGATCCTTTCCCCTTTATTTTGAGGATTAGGAAAAAAAGGTTGGTAAATGGATGGATTGGTTTAAAGCCACACTGGATACAACCTTGGGCATAAATGATGGGTTAGTCCTGAGGGAAACCCTGTCCACATGGAAGATAATGAAGGGTTCCACCACCATAAGGGCCTGTAACTCAGACACTCTTCTTGCTTAAATGATGGCTAGAAATAAGGCTGTTTTCCAAGAGAGGAATTATAACTCTGCTGTAGCAGCAGGCTCAAAAAGGGGAAGTGTGAGTTTCTCTAGTACAAAGAGAAGGTCCCAGGCAGGTGTGGGAGCTCTCCTTGGGGCTCTCAAATTGTTAGCTCCTCTCAGGAACTGTTTGATTAGAGGTGAGAGAAGAGGGGTGGCTCAGTATTGTAACAAGCTAAGATGGCACAGGCATGAATCTTAATCGATGAGGATAGGCCTTTGTGGAGGAGCTCTGCTAGATAATCTAGGATTTGAGGTAAGGTGGGCATGGCTGTGTCCTTTCCCTGAGACTGGCTCCAAGAACAGTATATTTTCCACTTTTCTGAATAGGATTTCCTACTACTAGGCCTCCTGGCCTCAAGGATGACATTCGGCACCTGTTTGCTGAGGGTTGCTGGTGATGTATTCAGGGAATAAGCCAGGCTGCCAAGTTCAGAGTATGCAGCTGAGGATGCAAAATCTGTCCCTCCTGCTGGGACAACAGAGAGGGGGTCTGATGAAGATGTCAGGGTGGCACTGCTGTTAGACTGGTTAGGAGTGGGCACCAGTGCTGGTGTGGCCAGTCTGGTGCAATAAGGATTGTCCTTGGCCTGTCCTGTTTGATCTTGAGTAGTACTTTTGAGAGGAGGGGCAGAGGGGGAAAGGCATAGATTGAGAGGTTTTCCCATGTAAAGGATAGGGCATCCACTTTCCATCCTTGGCTGTGGGGAGTTCTGGTGCAAAATCTACTCAATTGATGATTTGGGGGGAAGCAAAGAGGTCCACCTCTGGTGCCCCCCCCCCACCTATGGATTAGAAGTTTGAATGAGCTGGGTTCCAGTTTCCACTCATGTGGGTCCATAAGATTTCTGCGTCTGCCAGTGAATTTTGTTTGCCTGGCAGAAATTGAGCTTGCAGGTGCAGTTGATTGCTCAGGGCTGTGTTCCACAGAGCCATGGCTAACCCGCAGAGTGGGTAGGAATGAGTTCCCCCCTGCTTATGTACCACATAACTGTGATGTTGTCTGTCTTTATCAAGAGTTGTCCTGAAAGGATAAGGTATTTGATGGCTGTCAGTGCATTCTGTACAGCTAACATTTCTTTTGATTGATATGCAGGTGAATTTGTCCTGGGCTCCATTTGCCTTGAATGCATTTGCCTGCCATGCGAGTCCCCCATGCATAGTCTGATGCATCTGTTGTCAGGGTTGGGGAGGCGGGGGTTGAGTGAAAGGGAGTCCCTTGTTGTGGTTGCAAGCCTCTGCCCACCAAAGGAACTCTGTCCTTAGGCAAGGAATGATAGGAATCACTGTTTTCAGGTCCTGAGAATGTTGACACCAGAGCCTTTTAAAGTACCATTGAAGTTTCCTCATATGCAGTCTTGCATACGGAATTAGGAGCATGCATGAGGCCACGAACCCTAGGGCTTGCAGTATTTTTCTTGCAGATAGCTGGGTTTGAGTGGCCAGTAGTTTGAAGTAATTTGTCAAATAAACCTGCTTTTCTGGAGTGAGGAATGCCATCTGGGAAGTTGTGTTCAAGCTTGCTCAAAGGAATACAATCTTTTGGCTGGGTACCAGCTGTGATTTCTTTTCATTGATGGCATACCCCAGAGAAGTTAGGAGTCTCTTTACAAATGTCAGGTGCTGAAGTAGCAATTCCTGACTGTCTGCCTGAATCAGGCAATCGTCCAAGTATGGGTAAATTTGAATATTTCTCTGCCTGCAGTATGCAATGGCTGCAGCCAGGCACTTTGTGAATACCCTGGGTGCAGTAGATAAGCCAAAGGGAAGTGCAGAGAACTGATAGTGCATAGAGCCTGCCCTAAAATGTAGATATTTCTTGCAAGATTCCCTTATGGGGATGTGCAGATAAGCTTCTTTTAAGTCTAGAGTGACCAGCCAGGAGTCCTTGGCTAGCAAAGGAAGCAGCTGTTGGATTGTAAGCATTTTGAATTTTGGTACCACCAGGAAGATGTTGAGAATTGACAGATCCAGGATAGGGCATCAGGAGTTCTCTTTTCTGTGTACCAGGAACAGTCTGGAGTATAAGCCCTGTCCCCTTTGCTCTGAGGGAACAGGTTGAATAGCCCTGATACTGAGAAGAGAAAGTACTTGCTTTTAGGCCTTTGCCCTCTAGTTTGGAGGAAGGTCTGGCAATCCACTTGGGGTTGGCAGTGAGTGGAAGTAGAATCTGTATCCCTGGGATACAATGTTTAAGACACATTGGTCCTGGGTAATATACTCCCAGTTTTTTGCATGCAGGGCGAGTTTTCCTCCTAGGGGTGCAAGTACTTGGGCCTGGCTGGGAAGGATGAAGGACAAGTCATTGTGAACTTTTTCCATATGGGGGTGGCTTAGCACTTCCTGTTTTTGAGGTGGGAGCACTCCATTGTTTAGATCTGTGCATACCCTGAGACTGTAGTCTTTGTGGTCTGTTGCCCCTGGGTTTGGACTGAGAAGGTCTGGGAGTGACTGGAAAGGACCAGTTTTTGAAGGCCAATTCCTACTGAATCTAGGTGGCTGTACCTGTAAGAAATCTTTAACAGTTTGCATAGATTTAGCTTTTTCCTCCATCTTTTTAAGAACTTCTTCTGCTTTTGTGCCAAACATTCATGGTATAATGGAGCATCTAGTAATTTTGCTTTGACATGGTCTGGCAAGATTTGTTCCTTCAGCCAAGCATGTCTTCTCAGAACAGACCCAGTGACAGCAGCCCTGCCAGATGCTTCTAAGGTATCAGAACCACATTGCAAAGTATGTTTACCAACTTGGTTTGCAGAATGCATTCACTCTTGTAAATCTTTATTTTCTGCACAATCAGGAATCAACATTTTTTGTTTAATTAGTTCCATAATATGCTGCTGGTACTTCAATATGTGAAAGTGGCAATTTAAAGCCCTGATGGCAAGAGTTGCAGAGGTATATACATTCTTACCCCATCTGTCTAAAGCCCTAGAATCCCTGTCTGAAGGGGTAGGGTTTTTGGCTGTAGTAGCCTTAATACCTTTAGGTCCCTGGGAAATGATCTCTGGATCCACAGTGTGATTTTTAAAGAGAAATTTATGAGAGTCAGGTACTCTGTAGTACCTGTCAGGTTTTCTAGGAGCTGGTGGTAAAGTATCAGGGGTAAGACTGGATTTCATGAAGACATCATCCGCAATATCCAGGACAGGGGGTATAGCTAGAGGCCTGTGCTGAGGCAAGTCTAAAAATTCCCTGAGTCTCTTTTTGGACTGTAGGTAGTCCTGGCATTCCCAGCAAAAATGCTCTCTTAGGATATGCAAGGTTTCACCGAAAGAAAAGTCCTCTTGGAGGGAAGGCAGAGGGAATGGAATCCTCTGCATCTGAATCCTCATAGGTAGATAAGGGTATGTCCTGGTAATCAGAGGGTTCAGAGTCATTGGACTCATGGTCTGTAGAATGAGAAGGAAAATGAATTGTCTTTTAGAGGGGGAAGGCTGGCTTCCCCTAATTAGAGTAATAAGGTCTTCAGCCATTCTAAGCATTTGTTTCTGTGGCATAGGAGGTTGAGAATGCGCTTTGGTTGTCGGTTTACTAGGCGTAGTGCTAACTCTGGGCATGAGAAATTCTGTAGTTTTAGAAACGAATTAGTCCAATTAATACAGACATCGGAAGGTCTGAATACACCCTCAGAAGCCGGTGCCTGCACAGTGGCTCCAGACCCATCCAAGGTAGAGACATCCGCAGGTTCCACAGATGAAGAAGCATCTTACAGCATACTGGTCTCCGAATGGGTCTCAGTAGAGGCCTGCAAATCTGTAGAAGTGGGTATCAGGGGCTGTGAAAGCACCTCACTGAGTACCGGCAGACTAGCAACTAGCTTAATGGAAGCATCATCGACAGTTTTGGACCTATGCGGACTGTCTCTGTCATTATCCTTACTTTTTTTGAAAGATCGGTAGTTGGACGCCTTATCAAAGCCATTTCAGAATATGGAGAATGAGAGTGAAAGAATTTAGCAACAAAGATAGCCTGACAATGAAAAATCCGGGCGTTGAACAAGGCACAAAACCGACAGCGAGGAATGTCGTGGTCTGGGCCTTAACAGTTGAAGCAGTAAGAATGAAAATCTTTGTGAGGTATTTGCTTTCCACAGGCAAGACAATTGTTAACTTTTTCTGACATCGGTAAGAGCAAGAAAAAAGGATCCCCAATGGGGTACTTAGCTTTAGAAGTCTTCAGGCTTGAAACTCAAAAAATGAAAATTTCAGGTAGCGGCCGACCAGCACTTGCAAACTGCTTCTGCTTTGGGCTCCAGCACAGCAAGAAAAGCTGATGTAATAGCGTCGGCTGCATGTTTTATACCCCTGATGACCTTTTGTCATGGAAGAAATGACAGCATCTGACGCAGAAATCCCAAGACTCTGGTATTTGGGCTGACTGAGGGCTACCTGCAGGCAGATAACCCAAGTGTGAGTATTGTGACAGTGAAACATGAAGAACATCCACCAGTCTTCTTGAAAATCTCTCATGCAACATCTCTTTCAAAAATCATTATGACATGAGAATGCACTGAAAGAGGGAGACCCACATGCAGACATGCTGGTAAATGAACCTTGGAAAGAGGAGCAAGACAGGTCACAGGATTGTAACTCACTGAAATATTGTAAAAAAAACAGAGAAACACTAGCACTAGCCCTGAATGGGTGCTGATTATGTTGTTGACAACTAGAAGACCTTTTCCATTTGCTTATATCTGATTTTTTAGTAGCAGGCTTTCTTGCCTCCATTAGTACCTGCTGCACATCCTCAGTAAACAGATGTCTAAAAGGTATTAATACCCTATCATCCAAGCAGTCAGTGGAAGTATTTTGTGGCTGGGATGTATCAAACATCCCTGTTCTTGTACTCATTACATCCGAGTGACACCTCCAGGTGCATCAGCAGTTAACTCCTCCTGATGTCTCTAGGGGTCAAATATCACTTGTTTATATTTGCATCAATAATTCCAAATCCATGCCATGTACAAGGTTTTAAAACATTCCATCTTAAAGCTTACACAATAGCAAACAACTATAATAATATCTGACCTCTGTCTAGTGCAGGTAAATAGATATTAACTGTGTTTTTTATGATATTAATTTATATAGATACATTTTTCTAAATATTTCAACAACCATAACACAGACGGAACTCCTTAACCTCAAATGAAAGCTCTTAGAGGAATAAAATGCTGCTGACAGTATGTAACTTGAGTGGTTGCTGAGATATTGCAAGTTGTTTACAAAATATTACAAATGTAATAGCTACTGTATTTACTGTGACTTAAAAAATTTGGTTCAAGACCTAGAACCTAAAGAATACTACCACTGGAAAAGTAGTTTGTGCTTCTTTCATATTCCCAATGGTTCCAGAGATATGAACATTTGTTTGAAATGTGAACACAGTTTGATTCTGTCAAAAGGTTTAGGCTCTGCCCATTGGAAGTTACTGTGCATATTTAAAGAAATATGCCAGGTACCATCACAACTCTTCAAATTCACGATCCTTTATTAAAACTATTCAGATCAGTAAGCGCTTTCGGGCTACTTCAAAACCCTTCATCAGACTTAATTAATAACATTTATTTTCATTTAAATATAGAAAAAGGCGGCAAAAAAGTTTTTCATTCAATTAATTCATATATCGAAATTCACCACTAGATGGTAGAATTATCTAAAATTTCAATTCTTGTGGTACAGTAATATAAATGGATGTGTTTAAAAGTGTCTGCGTGTGTGTGTGTGTGTATGTATATATATATATATATATATATATATATATATATGTATATAAATATGAAAATACACATGTATATAGATGCAAACATGAATAAAAATATAAAAATATGACACACATAGCACTTGCATTTCATATATTACTATACTGAAATGCATAATAGTTAATAAAACAATACTTTTAATATATAAAAAAAACAATACATTCAATATATAAAAATACACATGTATAATGTCATGGAGCGAACTCCCTTATAAATGCATATTCAACGTTTCAGGGGTCTATTTCTCAAAAAAGGTTTAATGGAGACCCTATCATTCAGCCCCTTCCCTTTATCTGACTGCATCCTAATAATCCATTTAGTTTCTTGTTGTTCTGTGTAATTCTTAATATTTCCTAGTCATTTACTCCTATTAACTAATTCTATTACAGTAAACTTGAACTTATGGCTTAAATCATTTTCTAATGCATGTTTTGCCAAAGCATTTGTCTCATCCTCTCGATTAATGGCATAAATATGTTCCCTCACCCTTTCTCTTAAGGTTCGATTGGTTTTACCTATATAGTGGCTTGTACATTTCTCACAGCTAGATAGATAGATGAGGTCCCTAGATTTGCAGTCAGCATAATGTTTGAAAATGTATGTCCTACCATTCTCTGGATGTATGAAACTGTTGGAACATGACATATATGAGCATTGATTGCAGTTCCTACAGGGAAAAGTCCCTTGTCTGCTAGATGTCACCCTACCCATATTGCTTTCTTCATAGCATGGTAGCCATTTTAGGGACTTGCTATTACTAAAGCTTTATCTAGGATTAGAGCCAACAATAGTACGTATCTCTTCATCGCTGGTCAGACTGGCCCAATTTTTTGTAATCACTTTATCATTTTGTTGTCGTTAGAATATGATATGTTTAACCTTACTTGTGTATTACTATGGGTCAATTGTGTATCAATTTGAGTTGATACCACTGCATTAGTATTCCCTTTTTCTAAAATAGGGTCTTTTTTTCCTGTTCTATCAACCTTTGCCAGATCTTTCAGTATCCCAGTTTCTTGATTAGAATATCCCCTTGTGGCAAATTCATCACCCAGGAGGTTTAGCATTTGTTCACATATGATATCCTCACTAGTTAAATTAGATATTCTCCTTCCTTGATTGATCACTATGTTCTGATAAATATGTTTGGGGTGCATACTTGTGCGATGGAGCAAGCTTTTTTCTACAGCTCTTTCTATATAATTTGGTTGTGAATCTATTATTCTCCTTGTTAATAAATATATCCAGAAACTCAATTCCTGTTTTTGACCATTTCCCTTCAAATTTCAGGAAATTGGTAGTTTGATTTGTGTATTCAATGAATACACATAAATCAGCCTCACTCCCTTCCCATAGGAAGAAGATGTCATCCACAAATCTCTTGTAGTATTTAATTTTATTCCCATATTCCATATCTAGAATGTATGTCTTCTCCCATTGGGCCATGACCAAATTTGCATACGAATTTGCACAAGGTGACCCCATGGCCACGCCCCTTTTTTTGTAGGTAGTATTCATTGTTATACATGAAAACATTATTCTCTAAGACTAATTCCAACAACAGCATACATCTCATTCTAACCGAACTTGTCACATTCCTTGCACATAATAACTGCCTTAAAAACTCAAAGCCATCTTCATTAGGAATCAAAGTGAATAGGGATTTTTACATCTAAAGTTACAAGCCAAATATTAGATAGATCCATTATATTGTGTCTGTATTCAGATAAACTTTTAAGAAATTCCTGAGTATCCCTAGTTATTGTATTGGTAGTTTGTACAATTTCTTTGAGCTGTTTTTCGATATATATCAAAAGTGGTTCTGTTAGCCATCCTCTACTTGAGACTATAGGTCTCATCTTAGAGGTATGTAGGTCTTTATGGATTTTAGGTAGACCTCTAAAAACAGGAATAGTTGGTAGTTCAACCAGAAAATATTTATATAAATCATGATCAATTACCTCGCACATCAACAAGTCATAGAAGTTGCTATGCATATTATTATTTTATTTAATTGTATACCATTAATTAATCGATAAGTCTCATCATTCAACATTGATCTTATCGTATTTTCATAATATTATCTAAAACAACAATACCTCCGCCTTTATCTGCTGGTCTTATGACTATTTGGTCATTATTACTCAAACTAACAAGTGCTACACGTTTATTTTTACTTAAATTAAAGAAATTCTGAGCATCATTATATTTTCTATCATTAGACATTTGTATGAAGTCTCTTTCACAAGCCTGTTCAAATGCTTCTAGAAGAGGATACATATTAGGTATTAATATACTTGGTTTCTTGAACAAAAAAAAGAAGTTATGTCTTACCATAACATTTCATCTGTGATGTTGATCCTTGTTCAGTCATTACGCATGGGTATCGGTTCTGACCTCGGAACAGAGCCGGACATTTTCCAAGCTCCCGTCAGCCACAATCTCTCGAGATAAACTCTTACCCATAATTCCTGTCTCCCTATTACCTCAGATTGAGTTTGCAAGTCAAAAGAAGGTAGAGGCTACCTCTGATCAACTGACCTATCTGAATCAGAAGGTGAGATCCCCTATAAGCCACAGGAGGGGGATGGAGGGAGGGTCGTAATGACTGAACGAGGATCAACATCACAGATGGAACATTATGGCAAGACATAACTTCTTTATCTGATGATGTTATTCCTCTTTCATTCCTTACGCATGGGAGAGAGTCCCCAGCTACCTTATTTCTTGGGAGGCCCTCATGGAAGGACGTTCCTGATCACCATACAGCCAAATGATGCTCTTCCCCTGGAAGCCAGATCTAATTTGTAATGGCTGATGAAGGTATGTAATCTAACCCACGTAGCAGCTGCACAAATGTCATGTAAAGAGGCTCTAGCATGGAAAGCAGCCGAGGTTGCTACTGACTGAGTAGAATGAGCCTTGAAAGTGGTAGTTAACTGAACATTATGCTTTCTGTAAATAAAGGTCATGCAGTCTTTCAACCACTTAGCCAATGTGACCTTGGAAATAGCACATCCTAATCTAGGTCCAGAAAAAAAAAAAAAAGCTGATCTGACTTGCGAGAAGCTTTAGTTCTGTCCAAGTAGAAACAAAGTTGTCTGTGAATGTCTAGGGTATGTAGGCAATACTCTCCAGTGTTTGAATGATTGGGAAAGAAAACTGGAAATTCAATGGTTTGGTTAACGGACATGTCAGAAATCACTTTGGGCAAAAAGGTAGGATTAGTTCTTAATGACACTCTGTCCTTATGAAAGGTCAGATATGGCTTCTTGATGCACAAGGCTTGAAGTTTGAAGATACATCTGGCAGAAGTAATGGCAACTAAGAATAAAGTCTTCCAGGACAAGTATTTGAAGTCGCAAGAAGAACTGGTTCAAAGGGTGACGTTGTCAAAGCTTTGTAAGACTAAAGGCAAATCCCATGGTTGAGTGGGTTGTCCAAAGGGAGGTTTTAGATGAAAAACGCCTTTTATGAAGGGCCTGCATAATTTGTGAGACATGAGAGAAGAATCCTGGACCCCATTGTGGAAATTAGAAATGGAGGCCAAGTGAACTCTGATCGTAGAAGCAGAAAGACCAGACTGGAATAAATTATACATATATTCTAGCACTATGGGCAATGGTGCTGAGAAAGGATCTGTTTTTCTTTTAGCTAGATAGTAAACCTCTTCCACTTGCTGAGGTATGTATTTCTGGTAGACGGCTTATGAGATGCAATGAGGATGTCATGTACAGATAAGGATAGATCGTTCTGCCTGGCAATCACTGGATGTGGTGGAGCCAAGCTGTGAGCTTTAGGCTATTTAGGTTGGGGTGAATAAGGTTCTGCAGATGGGAGATCAAGTCTGGGGTTGGATCGAGAGTCCACGGTTGATCTAGCTGGTGAGGCCACACGAAGGGGAACCAAATCTAACGAGGCCAAAACGGTGCTATGAGGATTAATTTGCTCTTCAACTGGCGGGCTTTCTTCAGGACCTGGGGAAGAGGAGGAAATGCATAAAGTAGACCTGAGGGCCAATCTTGGACTAGAGCATCCCTGGGTGACTGTCCCAGAGGGGGAATCAGGGCAAAAAAATGCTGCATTTGTAGTTAGTTGGAGAAGCAAAGAGGTCGCAGCAAGGAAAACCCCAGCAGTTGAAAATCTCCACAGCTATCAAGGGATTCAGGGACCACTCATGAGGTTGAAGAATGCACCTGCTGAGTCTGTCTGCTATCACGTTGGAACTCCCGGGAATATGCATTGCTAGAAGAAAGCGGTTGGTAGCCATCGCCCATTGCCATAGTCTCATGGCCTCTCGGTAAAGGGGATAAGACTTCGTTCCGCCTTACTTGTTGATGTACCAGACCACTGCCATGTTGTCTGATTGAATCACAATGCTCCCAGATGGCAACAGGGGATGAAATTTTGCGCCAGAAGCACAGCCCTCAACTCCAGAACATTTATATGCAGATGGGCCTCCATTTCAGACCACGTACCTTGGACAATCTTTCCCTGAAATAGGCCCCTCCACCCCATAAGGGAGGCGTCCGTGTTCACTGTGGTCGTGGGCTGTTGGGGGGAGAAGGTACGGGACCATTGAAGCAGATTCCGAGACAACCACCAATTTAAGTCCTGCTTGCACCTGTGAATTATCAGAATCTCGGCTGAAGGAGGGAGCTGAAAGAGGTACCACTGAGTGAGTAGTAACCACTGTAGAAGCCTCATGTAAAACCTGGCCAAGGGAACAATTGTAATAGAAGCTGCCATGGAACCCAACAGCTGTAGAACAGAGTGAGCTGAGGATTTCTCCTCTGAGAGGATTGGAATCAATTGTCTCAATCTTTGAATTTTGTGCTCTGGAATGGATGCTCTGCAGTTCTTTGTATTCAGGAGGACCCCTATGAACTCTGTGGATTGAGGCAGGGTGAGACTGGATTTTTTCCAATGTATGGTTATGCCTAGCCTTTCTGCAGTGTGAAGAGAGAAAGCCAGGGCTTTTTCTAATAGATGACTGGTGGAGGTGGTGATGAGCCAGTCGTCTAAGTATGGAAAAACCTGGAATCCTGTAGTCGTAGGAAGGCTGCGACGACTGACATGCACTTTGTGAACACTCTGGGGACTGCAGAGAGTCCGAAGGGCAGTACTCGGAACTGATAATGACTGGTTCCTGCACGGACGTGAAGGAATCTCCTTGACTGTTTGTCCACTTTTATGTGGTAGTATGCGTCTTGAAGATCTATAGAGCACATCCAATCATCTTTTTCCAAAAGTGGGAGGATAGACTGTATAGTGACCATTCGGAATTTCTGTACCTTTACGAATTTGTTCAACACACTGAGATCCAAAATTGGTCTCCAGTCCTCGGTCTTTTTTGGCACCAAAAATAGTCTTGAGTAGAATTCGGATCCTATCTGGTCTGGTGGGACTGTTTGGATGACTCTTTTGCTTAGCAGCTTTGCAATCTCTAATGCTGCCTGTACCCTTTGACTGGGTGGCACATCTGATAACTTCCTTAAGGTGGCGGGATAAAGATCGAACGGGATATGGTAACCTCTGGTTATCTTTTGTACCCAAGAATCGATGGTGACGGTTAGCCAGGCAGAAGGGTACGAAGAGAAACGACCCCCAACCACTTCCAGAGGAAAGCAGTTGGGCCGGTCCTCAGGAGCGCTGGTATGGTTGGCTATTGAAAGAATCCCTGGAACCCTGGTTACGCAGACCTCTTCTGCCCCAAAAGGAGCATCTTCCCCCTCTGCCTCTAGGGGAAAAATCGGCCTGTGTGTCACGGAAGGAGCCCTAAGATATTTTGTGCCATATCTTCCCACTCTTTGGGTTTCTGGAGAAAGCCATTGAGGAGAAGAATAACAGACACCCATGGCAGAAAGGTTCTTACTGTCCTGTTCACATCTAGCCAGTGTGCTTTTAACTTTGGGACCAAACAATGAAGAGGCTTCAATTGGAGCATTGATAAAGGATGCCTTGAAGGGTTCCACGAAATCAGACAAGTGCATCCAGACAAGTTGTCTCAGAATAACGCTTGCACCCACTGCTCTAGCTGCTCCTTCTGATGCGTGAGAAATGAGATGCATGGAGGAGTTAGAAATAGATTCAATGGTGGCTAATTGAGAGGCCAATTTGTCACAGACCTTATCAGACACAGCACCAGCCAAAGTTTCAGAGAGCTCAGAGATTAAGTCTCTTTGAAGCCTGGTAAAATGTGCCATATAGTTCAGAGCCCTGATTGCAAAGGTCCCTGATGCAAAGGTATGCTTCCCAATTTTGTCCAGAGCCTGAAACACTCTGTTGGGCAGATGAACGGCCTGGCTTTCTTCGTCCGCCAGGTCCTTTTTAGTTGCGGCCGCCACCACCAAGGCATCTACCGGAAGACCTTTGGACCAATGGGGGTCACTCTTGGGAGGGGACAAAATTTTATCTGACTTCCGGGGAATGGCCTCAACTGTGTCAGGAGCCTTCCATGCACGCTGCACAATGAGCTGGACCAGTTCATTGGCAGATGGAGTAACCCAGGAGGTAGGGGGCCGGGCACGAAAGGCCTGTAGGAACACAGAGTCTTCAGAGGTTGGGTTAGAGGGCTGCCAATCACATCTCTGTTTCAGGATTTCTAGGATATCTCCAAAAGATACCTCAGAGGGTGACCTAGAGGAACCTTCTCCATCATCCAAGTCTGTGTCTTCGGTGAGGGACTCCTCAGTGGAGTCCATGTGTTTCCTCTTACACAAAGACTTTCGATGAACTTCCTCAGAGGGAGGAACTGGGGAAGACAGCTCAATAGGGGCCTCCTGTGGGGGTAAAGTCCTGAGGCTCTCGTGCCCGGTATTCTTGTGTAAAAAGTGGAGGCACTAATAGTATAGAAACGTCAGCCGATGCAGTAGTCTTTTCTCGACTCAGAGTCCCTGGACGGTTGCGGAAAGCCAAAGGGGCACCACGGTTAGCATCCTGGCTAGTGGCAAGAGAATCCTGCCACAAAGGCAACTGAGGCTCCTTAGTGAGATCCAAAAGGGGAACCGCAGGTGAAGACTGTGCTATAAGTAAGGGGCTTCCAAGACAGTGATGGGGGCTCTGATGAAGAATGGTCACCTCCCGAGGACATACAGGTCCTGAGAGGAAGAATACCTCTAGCCAGAAACAACTGATCCACAAGACGCAGCACATCATGTTCAGAGAGGCTTCTAGTGGATCTCACAGACATAGCTGAAGGAGAATCAAGTCTATCCAAAGTCGGAATAAGTTCGATGCCCACAACCGTAAAAAGAGTAGTTGGCATGGCCTGAAGAACAGTAGTGTGCCCCGAGGGAACCATCGGTGCCAAAGGTAATGTCTGCACCGACGAATCGATGGTCTGAACCGAGAGGGAGACTGGCGTCAACACACCTATCGGCACCTGTATGGACTGTACTGTCGGTGTCGATGAAGAAGTCTGAACGAAGGAGCCCCTCGGTTCCGACGCTGTATGAGGCACACTACTCAGTGCCAAAAAAGTAGATGGAAGAACCGAATAACTAGGCTCCAAAATCGTTGGTGCCGAAGAGGCCAAATCCACAGTGGAAAGCTTAGGTTTTTTAGGTCTCGGTTCCATAGGGCCTCCAGCCAGAGAGGATAGAAGAGACTTCGAATTTTTTTAATCATCACTCCTTTTCTTGTGGGAGCTTGGAGGGGATGAGACCTCCGTCCCAGAAATAGCCTCTGAAAAGGAAGATTTAAGTAGCCCCTTTAAAATCAACTTATTCTTTCTTTCAATGGCAGTCCTATTGGTGAAATTCTTACAAATCCCACAAGGCGGGTCAACTGTTAAATGAGTCACACCCAAACAATAAACACAAAGAATGTGCATCAGAGACAGGCAATATATGGCCACATTCCACACATCTTTTAAAACCTGGACTGCTTTTTTTATCTGTCATAGTAAAGAAAGGGAAAGAAGGGTTACCAAAAAGGAATTACCCGAAGGTATGGCCCAGAAAGATTTACTAACGATGGTAAAGGGAAGAAATTCCTCGTCGGTAAGAGAAATAAATAAGTAAATAAATAAGAGCACAAGGAGTACTTGCTAGGTGCGATAAGGTAATAGATAACTAAATAACTTTTTGTCTTCAAAAAGTTTAGTCAAATTTTTGAAAAGATCAAAAATGTGTACTTAGCTCAAGAGAAGTAGCCTGACACGACCTAACTGCGACGTGGCAAATGAAATCTGAGGGGACTTATGGGTAAGAGTTTAGCTCAAGAGTTTGTAGCTGACGCGAGCTTTGAAAATGGCCGGCTCGGTTCCGAGGTCGGAACCGATACCCATGCGTAAGGAATGAACGAGGATTATCATCAGATCTGTCTATTCTCATTATCATCCTTGTACATTTTCAAAGCCATATTCCTCACAAACATTTTCATTTCAAGAATAAAGTCAGTAACATCAGTTCCTTTGGAGGGTATAAAAGACAGCCCTCTATTTAGAAGTGACTTAAAAGAGGCTTTCAATTCATATTTAGACAAGTTAACAATTAACTCAGATTCACTTGCCTTTGTATTTTGTTCTGTAACACTGTTTGGCCTCCCGATACCTTCAGTTTCCTGCTACTTTTGAGGGAAGTCCATTTTCTCTGATCTCGAATAGGTAGAGGGACCTGAAGAAAAACCGAATCCAAAACTGGCTCAGTTGCTTTTGTAGTATTCTGTTTCCTTCTAACATCTCCTGTTAATGGAGGAAAAGAGCCAGTGAAGTTGTTGACATCTCTTTGCTCTTTCTACATGTTTATGGTGCTAGTTGCATTATTCTCTAGCATCACTAATTCGTCTTTATTGTTATGGTTGTTCAAGCTGAATGTTTGTATGATTTCTGTCTCATTACCGGATGGTTGTTGTCCCAAATGCATGGTTTCTGTCTCGTTGCTGCTCTGTGCATTAGCCTCCATACCATCACATCCGTTTTCGTTTCTCTGCATCTCCAAAGACTGGAGGGGGGCGTTGGTTGGTTTAGCTCTTCTGGGTAGGGTAACATCTAGCAGACAAGGGACTTTTCCCTGTAGGAACTGCAATCAATGCTCTTATATGTCAAGTTCTAACAGTTTCATACATCCATAGAATGGTAGGACATACATTTTCAAACATTATGCTGACTGCAAATCTAGGGACCTCATCTATGTATCTAGCTGTAAAAAATGTACAAGCTACTATATAGGTAAAACCAACTGAACCTTAAGAGAAAGGGTGAGGGAACATATTTATGCCATTAATCGAGATGATGAGACAAATGCTTTGGCAAAACATACATTAGAAAATGATTTAAGCCTTAAGTTCAAGTTTACTGTAATAGAATTAGTTAATAGGAGTAAAAGACTAGGAAATATTAAGAATCACACAGAACAACAAGAAATTAAATGGATGATTAGGATGCAGTCAGATAAAGGGAAAAGGCTGAATGATAGGGTCTCCATTAAACCTTTTTTGAGAGATAGACCCCGGAAACATTGAGTATGCATTTATGAGGGAGTTTGCTCCATGACATTATACGTGTGTATTTTTATATATTAAATGTATTAAATATATTGTTTTTTTATATTTTTTTATATATTAAAAGTATTGTTTTATTAACTATTATGCATTTAAATATAGTAATATATGAAATGCAAGTGCTACGTGTGACATATATTTATATATTTTTATATTTTTATTCATGTTTGCATCTATATACATGTGTATTTTCATATATATATATATATACAGATGCTTTGTATATATATATATATATATATATATATATATATATATATATATATATACACGCACACACACACACACAGACACTTTTAAACACATCCCCACAAGAAATGAAATTTTAGATAAATGCTACCATCTAGTGGTGAATTTAGATATATAAATTAATTGAATGAAAAACTTTTTTGTCACCTTTTTCTATATTTAAATGAAAATAAATGTCAAGTCTGATGAAGGGTTTTGAAGGAGCCCGAAAGCGCTTACTGATCTGAATAGTTGTTTTAATAAAGGATCGTGAATTTGAAGAGCTGTGGTGGTATCTGGTGTATTTCTTTGGATATTTCTACATTTTATTGACGCTGCAGGTGCCTTTGTCCTTCTAACTGCTTATTGGATTTTCTGATAATACTGTACAGATTTCCCGAGATCCATTGGAGTGAATAAGTTAAGTAGATCTAAACTGTAAGGAAGCTTGTGGTAACTGCCCCTGGCCAACAGAAAACCACTGTTGTCTGGGCCAGAAGGGAAGTCACCATGATGATCTTGGGGGATTCCTTCTGAATCTTCAGATGTACCCTGGATACCATATGAAAGGCATAAAGGAACATTCTTGCCCAAGGAAAAGAAAAGACATCTGCTTTCCACGTCTTCTTCCATGGTGTCCTGGAATTGAATTTTGTCAGATGACTGTTCTGAGATGAGGCAAAAAGGTCTACATGAAGAATGACCCACAGATGTTTCAAATCTCAGAAGATCCCCTGATTTTATTCCCATGTGTGGGAGTCTTTGTCCTGCTCAGCTTGTCTGTCAATCTTGCACTGATGGAATGCAGTGGTACCTGTAGTATAAGACAGTGCTGTAATGTTATATCTCATGCTAACACTGCAAGTCTCCACAGGGGTAAAATCTGGTTCCCCCTTGGTTGCTTATGTATGACATCACTGTGATATTGTCAAATCCTGGGGACCAGAGGTGTTTCATAGAGTTGAGTGCCTTGATAAGGGCAATCATTTCTTTTATGTTTATGTGCTTGCGTCTGCCTAAGTTGTCTCAGATAGCCTTCACTTTTAACCCTCCTAAAGCTGCTCCCCAAGCAAGTCCAAGGCATCTGTGGTGACTGACTGATTTGTAGCAGGGAGGGAGAAGGGGAGACTTGGATTGAGGGAAATTTTATATCTCCACCAATTGATTTCTCTTCTTACAAATCCCAGGACTGGAATTTGAAAAGATAGTTGGTGCAGTTGCTGGGACCAGACAAACTTCAGATACCATTGTATATTCTTTATGTAGAGTCTTGAAATAGATATCATGAGCCATTCCCTAAATGGCTACCTGGCTGTATTCTAACATAAGAGACAGCCTTGCTAGAAGTGTTATTTTAACAAAAGAGACAGCTTCGCTAGAAGTGTTATGCAATGATAATACTTCTAGCGTAGCTGTCTCTTATGTAAGCACACAGCCAGGTAGCTGTTTAGGGATGGTAGTGATGTGCTGTGTGGCTGGACAATGTTTAATGCCACAGTAAGTTTGCTTTTCAACCATACTACTGTACAGTGAAGCAGTGCTGAGGGCTTATGGTGTCAGCATTGTAGCTTACAGGGAAATGTTTCACAACCTAAACACAGGAACTCATGCTTAGAATATGACAAAAAAAATGTACAAAAATATTATATCTCAGCCATATAAAGCCAAAGCTGATGCAGAGGAAGAAGTGAGCGGAGTAGCAGAAGCATTTTCCACAAAACCATGCAGAATAGCACTGGCAAATCCAGCCCTGGACCTAGAGATGGCATTTAGTTTGTAGTGTTTAGTGAAAGCATGAACAGAAGATCAGGTAGCTGCCTCCAGAATAGAGCAAGTGTCCAGACCTTTAAAGAAAGCTCCAGGGGACACTGGTCTAGTGGAATGTGCCCTCATGGGGAAGAGAGAGTTTTTTCCCACTGGTCAAATAGCAGAAACAGCTTTAGAAATCTAAGAGAAAACAGTCTGCTTAGAAACAGTTTGGCCCAGGATCCTTTGGTGATAAGAAACAAACAGGAGATCAGACTTACGGATAGAATTAGTTTTATCCAGGTAATATCTGAGCTGCCTGTGCACGTCCAAAGTGTGAAGAATCCTCTCATTGGAGGACTGGGGGGAGAACAAAAGGTGGGAAGTTTGACAGACTGATTGAGGGATAACACATCATCATGGGCATAATGGAGGGATTAGTATGTAAAGAAACCCTATCCCTATGGAAGACTGTGAAGGGTGAGACACACATCAGGGCTTGTAATTCAGAAACCCTTCTGGCAGAAGTAATTGCCAGGAGAAGAACAGTTTCCCATGTGCAGTGTTGTTGGGAAGAACTTGCTGGTTCAAATGGAGCCAGGGTAAGTTTTTCCAAAATAAAATTGAGATCCAAAGGAGGAGGAACTGGTTTCCTTGGTGGTCTAATGTGTGGTCTAATGTGAAGGATGCCTGTTAAGAACAGCTTAACCTCCAATCTAGAAGCTAAGGGTGGGTACAAAAGCAGACAAGGAGAGACAGCAGAAAGATGGGCTTTTACTGAAGAGTAAGACAACTCATCCTTCATCAACTCACACAGAACAAAACCACTGCAGTGTCCACTAAAAGTGGTTGTAAATCCTTCTTAAGACACCAGATAGAAAACCCCTTCCATTTGGAGATAGAGAATTTCCTAGTTGTAGGTTTTCTGGCTTCCTGTAGAACTTGAAGCACATCATCAGAAAAATAGTGTCTAAAGGGGATCAAAAGCCTATTACCCACAAGGTCAGGTTTAGGGTTGACATCAGTGGTTGCACTATAGTCCCCTTGTCCTATGTGAGTAGGTCCATCCTGTGAGGTAATTTGTGGTGACTGTCCTTGGCTAAATGCAGGAGGAGGGGGAACCGATGCTCTATTGGCCAAAAGGGGGTCACAAGATGTTTGGTTGTTCCTACTGGATTTTCAGCAGGACCTTCTGAAGAAGTGGGAAGGGGGTGAATGGATATAGAAATATCCCCTTCCAAGAAAATGATGGAGCATCCACCTTCTATGTCAAGGGGTGTGGGATCCTGGCACAAAACTTTGGAAGTTGTCATAGGGGAGGTAGAAAGATCTATCTGAGGTACACCCAATCAATGGGCCAGGTCCAGAAACACGTCCCTGTGTAACATACATTTGTGGGATTGAGTCATGGACCTGCCGAGTGTGTCTGCCACAACATTCTAAGCTGATGGAATGTAGATAGCCTGAAGAGAGAGAGGACTCTGCAAAGCTAGCTCCCAGGCACCCAAGGCCAGTCTGCACAGGAGATAAGACTTTGTCACCCCCCCTGTTTGCTGATATACCATAGGACCATGATGTTGTCTGTGAACCACCTTAGGACCCCTGGAGAAAGCATAGGCCTGAAGATCTAGAGGTCAAAGATCAAGGCCCTCATTTCCTTTAAGTTGATGTGCTCTTTTGGGAGGGGGACCAAACATCTCTGACCTTCCAAGATTCTAGTACTGCACCCCATCCTACATCTGAATCATCTGTATACAGCTCCTGAGTGGGAAGAGGGTGTTGTAAGGATAGGCCTGGATTCCTTGCAACCTGAAGAATCCATGGGTCTAATTCCCTTTTCAAGCAGGATAGGAGAGGAATAACATAGTCCAGAGGATGGGAATGTTGCATCCAAACTGTCCTCAAGAACCACTGAAACTTCCTCATGTGCAACCTAGCTAAGGGAAGTATGGGAATCGTTGAGGCCATGAACTCCAGGATGGGTACAAAGTCCCTGACAGTCAGAGTGTAAAGGGGCAGCAGGTCCTGTAAAATGGCAAGGGGCAGGACCTTTTCTGGAGGTAGGGAGGCTAGCATCCTGTCTGAATCCTGCAACCTAATAAAACATGGTCTTGGGAAGGGGTCAGAGTAGACTTCTGATAGTTTACAGTGAAACCTAGACTCTCCATGAGAGATACCAAGAAGGAGAGATTCTGCTGAAGGATGTCTGGGGATGGGGCCTAAATGAAAAGATTGTCTAGGTATTGCAAAATCTGTACACCCTGTAGTCTGCATTAAGCTATGACAGGAGCTAAGCATTTTGTGAAGGCCCTCAGTGATGCAGACAGAACAAAAGACAAAGCATAAAACTGAAAATGTGAGGAAGCAACAGAAAAAAATGAAGAAATTTCATGAACCGGGAGTGAATGCGGATATGAAAATAGGCATCTTTGATATCCAGTGATGATATAAATGCCTAGGAAAGTATAAGTAGGAGAAGGGTGGGTATGGTCAGCATACAAAAGGTAGGGACTTTCATTAAGGTACTAAGATGGGAATGATCTAGAATGGGCCTCCAGGGCCCTCTTTCCTGGGAACCAGAAACATCCTGAAGTAAAATCTTTTTCCCACTTTAGAGGTTGGGACTTCATGGACAGTCCCTTGAGAAAGAAGGCTGGATAAGATATGGGGGGAAAAGTTCAAATTGCTCTTTTGGTGGTAGTGGGATGCCCCTGAAGAAGGGAAGAGTTTCCCGCACCATGAAATATCCTGGTTGGATGATGGAAAGACCCAAGAGTCCTGGGTTATCTGATTCCAGGCAGAAACAGAGAGAGGTGAAGAGACAAAGGAATAGATGGGGCTGGAGGCAGGTAGTTACAGACTATCTGGCTTAGCTTGAAAGGGCTGTTTCTGAGTGGGAGTAGAGGAAGCAGACTTTGTAGGAATTTGTTTCCTGGGATCCCTCTTACCTTTGGTAGATGGTGACCTAGCTGGTTTTCTGACAAAGGAAGTTTTAGTGTGGTAATTCCTTTGGAACCTAGGAAACAAAGATGTGCTTAAGATCCTAGAGTTCCTTGCCCTTTTCTTGGTGAGATTTAAATAACTGCAGCTGAGTTACCAAACAAAGCTTTGTTGTCCAGAGTGGCATTAATTAACTTGGCCTTAATATCATCCAGCAAGGGTTGGAGCCTGAGCCATAAATACCTCCTCAGCACAGTCCCAGATCCAGCTGCCCTGGCTGAGGCCTCCACAGCACCGTAACTGTAATGATGCAGTGCCTTGTAATTTGGGCAGAGGAACTGAAGATGGAGGAGAGCTTAGCCTTGTTGGGGGAGTCAGGGAGCACTGAAAGGAGCTTAGCTGCATTTGATAGGAGGGCTAGGGAAAATCTGGCCATATGAGTCTGATAGTTCGTTGCCCTGAAGGCCAAAGTAGCAGGGGTGTAGATTTTTTCCCTTAATCTCTACATAACTTTGCTCTCCTTATTTGAAGAAAGCAAGGAAGTAGAAAGCAATAATTTGGATACTTTATCTGCAGAGACAGAAATGGTAGCTGCATCTGCAGGAAGGGCCTTAAAGAGGAATTTAGAGTCCTCAGGCACCTTGTAAAACTTGTCTGGGTGCTTGGGAGCTGGAGGCTGGGAGTCTGGACAACTGGAAGCAGCTGAAAAAGCATCTAAAAAAGCTGGAAGAACAGGGGGAATGGCAGATGGAGAAGGGGAGTCCATCTGAAGGTGGTCATAGTACCTCATTTGTATGTCAGACACTTGGCAACAGTCCCATTTGAAGAATTCTTTCATCTTTAAAACAGTCTCCCCAAAGGAAATATCCTCACCCGGAAAGTCAGTACTTTTTGATTCCTCTTCAAGTGAGGCGTATCCCAAGGGGGAAGAGATCTGGGTTGAGTAAGCCAGGGGGCTCATCTTCTGAAGAGTCTTCATCATCTGAGGAAATATCTTCCACAGTCCTCTTTAAAGGGGTGGAAGGAAGAAAGGTGGGAGAAGAGACAGAATGGCCCGAGGTCTGACTTAGGGCCATAAAAGCATTGAAAAGGCCTTGGCAGAAGACCTGCCAATCCAGAGTTTGATCCTGGGGAACAGGGCAAACATGTTTGGTTTTAACTTTTTTCTTTTTAGGAGCTTCCATGTGGTGGAAGGTAGAAGGGCCAGACAGCCTGCACTCTAAGATGTCAGTGGGCATATCCCCCCGCACGATGATTTGGGTGACTCCATGTGGGCCTTTTGTAATTACAAGCCATGGTTCCTCATCTATACTTGAATTGGATGACTGTGAACCCCTCACAGACTTGCTGGTAGGGTCCTTCATGGCTTTCCCAGTGGTACCCATGGAAGGGAACGTCTACTGGTTCTGGGAAGGCCTCTGGGCCCATATCAGCCTCAGGATTGACATATGGAAAAGCGGAAGCAGCAGGAAGATCAGGCCATGGCTTCTTGACCTTCTTAGGTTGTGGCTCTCTGAAGGACCCAACGCCGCCTCCATATCTTGCGCTAAATGCTTAAGGTGCCAATTCGTAGGGTAGACTTTTAAGGAAGTTAACAGGTTTTGGATGGTTTTAGGTATGACAGCCTTACAAATAGCACAGGCGGTGTGGTCATGGTTTGGGCCTAGGCAGAACAAGCAAAGTTCATGGGAATCTTTATGTGCGATCTGCATTCCTCACTGACAATTGCCCTTCCTAGCTGACATATAATTACACACAAAACAGTAGCCAAAGATTTAAAGAGAAAACCCCAATGTGGTACTTAACTTATTTGGTGAGCGGCAACTGGAGCAGTGATCAGACAGGCAGCAGAAAAGTTCTGAGGTTGGTAGGTGCTAAAATCCGCTTTATACCCAATATCTCCTTATGGCCGATGTTCGCTAGCTAATGTGCAACGTTGCACATGCCATACAGTAAAGCATTAGACTTTTGTATACTGGCCGGATGTACGAGTCAGCCAGGGCAGACTTCCTCATGTTATGAATACTGCAGCATATGAATAGAAGGACATCCACAGAGTACATTCTGTATATACTTAACAATAAGCACAACACAGCAGTGATGAAAAACTGCCTACATCACCACAACAGTCTCGTGTAAATATGCAAAAAGTGTACAATTTGGGTAAGATACTTCTCCATTCTTTACAATAACATTAACAAAATAAACTCTTTACTTCTGGCATTTGAAGTCTGGTGATGCACCAATACAACAAAGAATGCATTTAATGTCCATGCTGCATTACTACCAGTACAGTGTCAAATCAAGCCATAAAGACTTAAATATGCTACTGATTTTCTTTCAGAAAGAAGAAAAGGAAAAAAAAGAGAACAGTTCCAGATGTTCCATTTTAGGCATAAAACATTTTACCAATGCAATCACAGAGAATCTGTCATAAATAGTCTCCTTTTAAAAAAAGCATTTTCAAAATGAAAAGGTCCTGTTTGGCAAGGAAGTTTAAATGGAATGTCATATCCAGATCTGGCCAGATAATTCATTAGGAATTAAAGGTACTACAATAAATAGAAAAAAATTGGGGTTTTGTGTTTTGAATCATCTAGCAATTTGTGACCAACAAAATAAGATCTTCCTTGTAAAATAATGAAAAAAATATCAATGGAGTACGTGAAGCTGGCACAAAAACAAAAGTGAATAAAGCATGCAGTTCAACAAGTCTTTCCAAGCCTTGTGTAGGCATAAAGTAGCACTTATTGATTCATCGATGCACTGATGACATTTACACTTATGTCCTTAAGATTTTTAAAGAATTTGTTTTCTCAGACTTCTTCCAGACTGCAGTTATATTTTTCAGTGTCTTTTGCTTCCAAGTCACTGCCTGTGCTTTCTTCATCAGCAGCCCCTACATTTACTTTCTCATCTTCAGGCTTGTTGTTCTCTTCAAGAGGGACTGCTCCTTTTCGTGGCGGTAAGACAGAAAAAAATGATTCTTTCCAATCTTTCTTCTCCAAGTAAGCAAGTAGTATTTCAAACACTGTAATCAGAAAATACACACAAGTGAAATCATTGACAGGTTTTGAAATACTATCAACATACAGAACTTGATGCAAGTTACGCAAGGTTAACAGTCATTAATATTTGTCTGCAAATAATATTCACACAAGAGAGGTCAATGTGCAACTTCTTAACACTAAAAAATAAAATCACTCCAGCAGCAACCCAGTGGTATAAAATAGCAAGAATCTGTACACCATACAACACTGTTGCAAAGGAAACAGAGAAACATTTATTACAAAATAAAATAAAAACGGTAAGTGCTGGCGTGACTATCGTCACTTCATCAGACTATTAAAAACACAATCCCAGTTCACATTTAAATAGAAACAACCATTAAAACATGACCATATCTCAAAATCAATTAGTCAATAGACTTAATAATTGTAAATACTAATAATTGGACTTACTTCATGATCCAACAGAGTGTACCATGCATGACAAATAACCTATCAAAATCATGAAAGATAGGCCCTGAACCTATCAAAAACAATAAACCACATCTACCATGAGCGATATCACAGATGTAACAATTACTGCTCATTGCTCAAAAATGATCCAGCCAGATTGGAGATCTGCTCACTAACACCAATCGATGCTAAAAAATATCTGAGACAGAGAGAGTGTCATAAAGACGAATCAATGCACAACCAAAGATCTTCCTATTAAAATCCTAAAAAACTAACGTAACCCAATCAGCAGAAAAACGTACATAGCAGGATCACTGCTATGGTTGCTGTTAAACAATCGCATACAGCAATATCCAGAAATCACAACCCATAAAACTACTGACTCATGAAAAATAATTCACAAAATAAAACTATATGGTCTAAGACTGCCAGGCGTTTTTACGACCCTAAGTCTCAGATTGGTTACTCGTGAGGGGTGTTCGATTGGTGGGTATTTTAAAGGTTTGATTAGTGGTAGGTAGATATTTTTTAGCTCTGATTGGTGTTAGTAAGCAGATCTCTAATCTGGCTGGATCGTTTTTGAGCAATAAGCAGTAATTGTTACATCTGTGATATCACTCATGGTAGATGTGGTTTATTGTTTTTGATAAGTTAGTTGTCATGCATAGTACACTCTTTTGGTTCATGGATGTAAGTCCAATTATTAGCATTTAAAAATAGTTTTTAAGTCTATTGACTAATTGTTTTGAGATATGATTGGTCATGTTTTAATGGTTGTTTCTATTTAAGCATTAACTGGGACTGTGTTTTTAATTAGCTGATGAAGCGACGATAGTCGCAAAAGCGCTTACCGTTTTTATTTTATTTTGTAATAAAAGTTTCTCCATTTCCTTTGCAACAGTGGTGTTGTACGGTTTACAACTTCCAAACACTGTTGTGGTTGGTGCCAGTAGTCCGTTTCTACATAAAAAGCATCTAACCTGCCCCCCAGGGTTACAGTCTGAGTGTAATAAATGGATAATTCCCAAGTTCTAACTCTCCAAAAATACAAGTTTATCCTAGTCACCCCATTACACTCTATCCAGAAATCCCTCTTTACTTCAACATCCACACACATAAAAACAGAATTAGTAAACCATATACATGTCATTAGCTGTGACAACCGATGGCAACTTGAAATATGACTACCATGCAAAAGATGCAGTAGTAGTAATAAAAAAAAAAAAAAAACCATAAAAAAAAAAAAAAAAAAACTGGTATTCTTGACAGCATTAAGCCTTACCTAACAGATATTAGTGGAAAGTACAGTGCTTCAGTATTCTTCTTTCCGACTCTCCTCTATGTTGCGCCCATTTTCATAAATCTTCAGGCAACCTCAACCAATCTCCTTGAGCAATGTTATAACAAAGTGGCCATATTTGCTGCTAACGTGACATATAAATCTCCACACACTGTAGCAGCTACACTGGGTAGAACTGCCTCAATTCTTGACTCTATTCCAACTACCTCTCACACACAATCTTATTCATAAACCTCAAAAATGCCCCATCCTAATTCACACCCTTCAACACTGAAAAAGTTGAAGGGCAAAACCCCAGGCTGTGCTGGATTGTTTGTGTGTGTGTGTGTATATACATACACTATATCTCCATACACACACACACACACACACACACACACACACACACATATATATATATATATATATATATATATGCACACACACACACACACACACAAACACAAATACCATTCAAAGAAAAAAATTTTTTAGCAGAAGGATGGAAGTAAAAGTGTGTGAAATGAAACCAAGACAATTATATGAAAATATAATAGTAAAAACGTATGGAGAAGAAGAATACCAACTACAAAATAAAAACTTCTTTAAAAAATAATAACTATAGCTGGAAAGAACCACACTGACACTGAACGATTATTAAGCACTTTTGTTCATCTTAGTTAAATAGAACTTTATCAGAATACAGAAAAATCAGTAGTCTTCAATTTAAATATGATACATGCAGTAAGATGAAGATAGTAGCCAATAAGTTATTTACAGGCAATACAAACAGTCCAATGAACTTGCTAAGCAACAATGTTTGCATAGAAATTGCATAAATAATCAGAAAGAAATACAACTCTAGTTTGGTACCTATGTCTGTAATGGACACAGGCAACATGTAAATGGTTCATCTCCCAGGCCCTGCTTGCACTTACCAAGGGTATCAGAACTTGTCAGAGATTTGAAATGCATGACTGTGCTTAAAAAGGCCCTTGTGGTTGCTAGCCTAATAAATACCTATGAACTAAATATATTTTGTTTACATCTGCCATCATAACAATAGAAAGAAAGAAAAACAATGAACAAAATTCAGTATACTATACATAATGTAGTCATATTAACCATCTTGAAAGTAAATGCAACATTTTCAAAATGAATAAATACAGAAGATATTCCTGAGCAAGAAAACATTTAAGTGTTAATAGTACAGACTCTTCACCAGTACATCCTCAAATTCATTAAGACATGGAGAAAATTAATCTTAAAGTTCCCTTGTGAATGGGTTTATTTTCTATTTGCATCACACAGCCGAAATGTTCTACTCACCCCATTACTCTCTCTGATAATTCACAAAATTTGCTAAAGCATCTTCACTTTGTAAAACCTGAGACTCCATTACAAGACATGAGGCCCACCTGCCACCGAGGACACTTTAAAAGAAGTTGGATAATGAATGTATATAAATTAAAGGTCATGTGCAAAGTTTTTGTTTTTTACTGTTTCTTTTCACTGTAACTATGCTCTCATCATGAACAGTGGGTGTTTTAATACTACAACATGCACTGTTTGCTTCAGTAAATTTAGCAGAACTACACATTTTAAATTTAATACACTTGTGTTTGCATTTAATGAATGCTGTGCAGCTGTCCAAGTACTTCTTGATTTCATGCCATCTGGTGGCGCTTTCTGATGATGCAATTGTGGGGACAGTTGTTGTGGGTAAGCTTCTTTACTGTAATCTGCAGCAGAGTTCAACACTAAGCGACACAGAATATAGCATAATCTATCGGCTACACACAGTCAATAAAAGTAATAAGTGACTATATGCAGTCATCTTGAAGAAAAATGTAACAAAAGCAAGATGGAACAGGATAAGGCTCCTAAGTAAACTGTGTATCTCTTGGCATACAATTAAACAGATGTAATAAATAACCGTCTATCCTGGCACAATCATTTTTAGGAAGAAAACTAGTAGCATGTGAATCATCTCAATGAAATTATTATAGTAAATTGCATTTGTGTGCGTTATATATTGAATGGATTAGAGGTGGAATGAAAGCTGTTGGAATTATCTGTGCATTTGTGTTGGCTTGTGTAAAGATTACCTCTTCAAACTTACCACACACTATGCAGACATTGACATGTCATACATGGGAATGTCTTCATCCAGTGGTGTTATCACAACAAATGATCTTTGAAGTTATCTCTGTAACAGCAAAGCTACCTTCTCACATCTCCATAACAGAATGCATACAATTACTTACCGTTCTTTACTTTTTTAACCTTTTATTTTTATTATATTATTTCTTAATTAAGGAAAACAATTTAACACAATTCCATTTACCTATGTCAGACATATGGTATAAAGAACTAAGGAAGGTGCCTAACAGCACTGGGTTAATAAGAGTGACTTGTGCACTTACCAACATTCTATGGAACACTAGCACAGGTTGAACATGATGTTATACGGAATGTGTCAGGCATTTAAAAATCTAACCAGGATGAAGACAGGGTACGTGGGTAAAACCCTAACGTTACCATTTACTATTGCAGTGACCTTCTCCAAAGAATATAGTGCAGTTATGGTTAAATATACTTGCCACAACTGTAAATATTTGAACAACAAGTATTACATTACATTCAAAGAAAGCAGGCAGTTACAGATCCCATCCCTGTACTGTACATTTCACCTTGCGAAGGTCTGCTGTATGTCAAAGTCAATGCAGTGAGACAACTACTTAGGATGTAACTGCTCATTGACTGGGACCTTTCTTTTCCAGTCTTAAAAAGTGCAAAAGTTGATCAGGCTTTCTAATATTTGGAGCTTCCATTGCATAACACCTGCATAGCTCCAAGAGGAGTTAATGGTGCCCTTCCTCATTCTGACTGCTTGCATAAAAGACTGGCAGCTCGACAAAGTGTTGAAGGACCACTGTTGTCTCTACTTTGCAAAGAAAATAGAGTTAGTCTTTCATGATGCTCTCAATAGCAGATGATAAATAATGGTTTCAAACATTAGGACCTGCAACTTTGAAATGTTTATACCAGGTGCAACAGTTTTAAGTGCCTTCTGGGAAAGACATTTCAGTTCTGCATAATGAGCAGGTTCATATGAGGGTAATGTCAGTTTTTTCAACACAAGTCCCATACTGGGAAAGTGTGCCTTTTTGGTGGGTCTTTGATGTAAAACCTCTTTACAAAAGGCCATGGCAACTGAATGTACTACAGCTTGAAGAAAAAGTGGTGAACAAAAAACATATTACAGCTACATGGACCTCAAATGAAGAATAGCCCAAGCTGAAATCTAATAAACATAAATAATCCAGCACTCTTGAGATAGCACAACTCAGGCTGTCTAGACCACATCCACTTCTAGGTTCAAGTTTTTCTTCTATTACCTCTCTTTGCCCATTTATGTAACACACTATGTATTGGTTTGCTTCTTTCAATGGGTAAGTGACCAAAAGTACAGTTGTGTACACTTACCATAAATGTAGATGTTAGAGTGTATTCACTGTTGCAGTCATTACACTTGGGTTATCCTGCTGGCCGGCTACCCTCAATCGGCCTGAATTCCAAAGTCCAGGTCCAGCATTGATTGCTGTCGCCTCTTCCCTGACGTCAGAGAGCCAGGGGTATAAAAGATGCAGCCGACGCCATTTTCTTCAGTTTTTCTTGCCCCAGATGTCAGGTGTCCCCAAAAGGGTAAGCTAAAAAATATGCCAATAAAACATGCATGCAGCAAAATAAACTATACCTTCATCTATAAGCAAATACACCACATAGGTTGTATAGATTAGAGAAGTGCAGATAAGTTCCAGCAAAGAGATGGTGGATGGGTAACCTGGACTGCAACAGTGAATACACTCGAACATCTACATTTATGGTAAGTGTACACAACTGTACTATGTTCTTCGTGTTTCACTGTTGCAGTCATTACACTTGGGTTGAATCCCAAAGCTATGGTTGGGAGGCTGGAGCTAATATAGCATAAGGAGCGGCTATGAGGTCCTGCAGAACTGCAGTGGCAAAGCCTGCCCTGGATTTAGAGTAGAGTGGTAGATGATAGTGCTTTGTAAAGGTGTGCACTGAACTCCAGGTAGCAACCTCTAAAATGTTTTTGGTTGGTACTCCCCTGAGGAAGGCTGCTGAAGCGGCTGCTGCTCTGGTTGAATCTGGCCTAATGCCCTTAGGCACTGGCTTGCCATGTTGTGAATAGCAGAAATGAATGCAGTGGCCTATCCACTTAGAAATAGTCTGCTTTGAGATAACCTTTCCTTGTGATCCTGTAGCATATGCCACTAGTAGTTGCTCCGTCTTTCTGAAAGCTTTGGTTCTGTTCAAGTAGAAGCGTAGTTGTCTGTGTATGTCCAAATAATGCAAAATTCTCTCTCCCTTATTCTGTGGGTTTGGATAGAAAGTAGGCAGATGAATAGCTTGGTTAAGGGCCACACTGGACACTACCTTAGGCATAAATGTCGGGTTTGTCCTCAGAGAAACCCTGTCAAGATAATAAATGATAAAAGGTTCCACAGCCATGAGTGCCTGTAGCTCTGAGACTCGTCTTGCAGAAGTTATTGCTAGGAGCAGAGCTGTTTTCCAAGATAAAAACTTTTGGCTCCTCTGAGGTACTGCCTTAACAAAGTATGAGAAAAGATTGGCGGCTCTGTATTGTAATGAGCCGAAATGGCAGAGGCATGAATTTTAATTGATGAAAAGGATAGGCCTTTGTCCAGCATCTCAGTTAAGTATTGCAAAATCTGAAGAATATTTGGTACAGCTGTGTCAATTCCTTCTGCCTGGTTCCAAGCACAGAATCTCTTCCATTTTCCAGTGTAAGATTTTCTGGTACTAGGCCTTCTGGCCTCCAAAATGACATCCATCACAGCTTTAGTGAGAGGCGCGTTTTGTATGACTACATTATCTGCCATGCTGCCAGATTTAAGGTCTTTAGCTGGCTGTGCAGGATCTGATTGTTTTATTGGGATAGTAGATGAGGTATTTGAGGCAAGGTCCAAGCCGGCCATTTAGACAAGTTCCTTAGAATTGGATACCAGTACTGGCGAGGCCAGTCTGGGGCAATCAGTATCATCTTTGGCTTCTCTTGTCTGACCTTTAGGAGTACCTTGGGGAGGAGAGGCAGTGGAGGAAAGGCATATACTGCTAAGTTTTTCCAGCTGAAAGATAGGGCATCCACTTTCCATGCTTGTCTGTGATAAGTCCTTGTGCAGAATCTTTTTAGTTGGTAGTTGTGAGGAGAGGCAAATAGATCTATGTCCGGGCATCCCCATTTCCTTGTTATCATGCTGAAGACTTGTGGATCCAATTTCCACTCGTGGGGATCCAGGAGGTTTCTGCTTAGTTCGTCTGCCAGAGTATTTATCTTTCCTGGCAGGAATTGTGCCTGCAGATGTACTTGGTAAGTCAATGCTGTGTCCCACAAAGTCATGGCTAGTCTGCAAAGGGGATAGGAATGAGTGCCTCCCTGCTTGTTTATATACCACATGACCTTGGTGTTGTCTGTCTTTATCAGTAGTTGTCCTGGATGAAGTAGGTCCTTGAAGGCTGTCAGGGCATTCTGAACAGCTAGCATCTCTTTTTGATTGATATGTAGATGCATTTGGTTTGCAGACCATGTGCCTTGAATACACCGTCCTGCCATGTGGGCCCCCCAGGCATAATCTGATGCATCCGTTGTTAATGTTTGCCTGGCTGGGGGTAAAGTGAATAGCTGCCCCTTGTTCTGGTGACAAGCCTTCGCCCACCATCAAAACTCCTGTTGCAGGCAGGGAATGAGAGTAATAATTGTTTCCAGACTGTGGCAATGTTGTGTCCAAACACTTTTTAGGTACCATTGAAGTTTCCTCATGCAGTTTCGCATATGGAATTAGCAGAATGCAGGATGCCATGAAGCCCAAAGCCTGCAGAATTGTTCTTGCAGATAACTGGACCTTTGTTGCTAACAGGTTGAAATAGGTAGTCAGTTGTCTGTTTGTCTGGCGTGAGATAAGCCATCTGGGCAGTTGTATTTAAGCTTGCACCCAGGAATATTATCTCTTGAGAGGGTACTAGTTTTGATTTCTTTTCGTTGACTGTGTACCCTAGGTCTGTTAGAAATCTCGTTACAAACGCCAGATGCTGTAGTAGAATGTCCTTGTTCTCTGCTTGAATGAGGCAGTCATCCAAGTAAGGACATATTTGTATTCCTCTGTCTGCAGAATGCAATTACTGGTGCCAGGCACTTTGTGAAGACCCTGGGTGTAGAAGATAAGCCAAAGGGCAGTGCAGAGAATTGGAAGTGCATTGAGCCAGCTTTGACTCTGAGGTATCTTCTGCATGTTAGTCTGATTGGGACATGCAGGTATGCCTCTTTTAGGTCTAAAGTCACAAGCCAAGCCTTCTTGCCCAGCATGGGCAGAAGTTGCTATAGAGTCAACATTTTGAATTTTGGTATATCCAGAAATGTGTTTAGAATAGATAGGTCCAGTATTGGTCTCCAGGTCTTGTCCTTTCTTTGGACCAAGAAAAGTCTTGAATAAAATCCTTGTCCCTGCTCTTGCTCTGGTACATGTTGAATGACCCTCATGTCCATGAGGGATGAGACTTGCTTTTGTGCCTCTGCCCATTGATGTTTTGGCAGGTCTGGCCAACCACTTGTCCTTGGCAGGGTATGGAAGTAAAACTTGTAGCCTTGTGACACTATATCTAGGACCCATTTGTCCTGGGTTATTATGTGCCAATTTTGAGAAAAAAGTGCTAGTTTTCCCCCTAAAGGTACTGCCAGAAGATAAGTGCTTGGTGCAGGCAGGGGGAAGTCATTGGGACTGTTTCCTGTATGGCTGTGATTTGTCTTCTCCACTTCTGAGTTAGAAGCACCCCATTGTTTAGACCTGTATGAACCTTGGGGCTGGGATCTGCCTCTTGGGCGTCTGTATCTGCCCCTTTGTGGTCTGTCTGACACTGGAAAGGACCAATTCTTTGTAGGCCAGTGTCTGATAAATCTAGGAGGCTGTACCTGTAAGAAATCCTTAACCGTTTGCATAGATTTAGCTTTGTCCTCCATTTTCTTTAACACCTCTTCTGCTTTAACACCAAACAAGGTATCATGCTGTAATGGAGCATCTAATAATTTTGCTTTGACATGATCAGGCAGATTTTGTTCCTTTAACCAAGCATGCCTCCTGATGACAGAACCCGTAACAGCAGCCCTGCAGCAGGCCTCCAAAGAATCAAAACCACACTGCAAAGTATGCTTTCCAACTTGCTCAGCTGGATGCAATAAATCCTGCATTTCTTTGTTTTCTGCACATTCAGAATTTATCAACATTTTCTGTTTAAGCAGTGACATAATATATTGCTGATATTTGAGCATATGAAACTGACAATTTAAAGCTCTTATAGCCAAGGTAGCAGAAGTGTAAATCTTTTTTCCCCATCTGTCCAATGCCCTAGAATCCCTGTCTGAGGGGGTAGGGTTTTTGCAGCGAAAGCCTTGACCCCTTTGGGACCCTGAGAGATTGTTTCTGGGTCAGCAGCAGGGTTTTTGAAAAGGAATTTATGAGAGTCAGGAACCCTGTAGTACCTGTCCGGCTTAACAGGAGCTGGAGGTAAGGAGTCAGGGGTCAGACTGGACTCTGAAAATACATCATCTACAATGTCTAACACAGGTGGAATAGCTAGAGGCCTGTGTTGTGGTAGTAAAAGGAAGTCACTGAGCCTTTTCTTAGATTCTGAAAAATCTTGGCTCTCCCAGTGAAAATGCTCTCTCATGGTATGCAAGGTTTCCCCAAAAGAGTAATCCTCAGGAGGAGAGGCTGAAGGTATAGATTCTTCAGCATCAGAATCCTCATAGGGAGGAAGAGAGTATTCCTGATCAGAAGAGGAATCAGATGAAATGGAAACCTGATTTGAACATTCATATTCTGTCTCTTGCCTAGGCCTTTTATCAGGTGGGGGATGGGAACCCCTGATCAAAGTAATTAAGTCTTCGGCCATTTTGAGCATCTGTTTTTTGGGCATGGAGGCCTATCCATGAGGCTGTTGTACTTGTTTCTTTGTCTTTAAAGGTGCTTTAGTCTTTGCCTTTGAAGCTGAAGTCGTTTTAATGTATAATTGAGTAGGTCTGAAAACACCCTCAGAAGCCGATGCCTGCTCAGCGGCTCCAGACCCATCTAAGGAAATAGTCTCCGAAGGTCCAATACCTTGATCTTCCAAGCAGCCTAGTCAACTCCACGTGGGAGTCGTTAGCGGCCTGCGGATCTAAAGTAGCAGGCGTCAGAGGCTGCGAAAGTGCCTCACTGAGAACCGGCGACTGGCTTAGAAGAAGCCTCGTCGGTTTTGGACCTCGGATGCCTGTCCTTTTCTTTTTCTTTGCGTTTCTTGTGAATTCCGGTAGTCGGATGGCTATCCGATGACATTGTATAATTAAATCTTCTGCCAAAATATTGTAATGCAAAATCATACAGACGCTTAATAGTGCGTTGGTTAAATCTAGCACAAAACCGACAACTAGCAACGTCGTGGTCAGGGCCTAGGCAAGGAATACAGTAAGAATGAAAGTCCTTATGAGGTATTTGCTTCCCACAAGAAATGCAATTATTAACTTTTTCTGACATCGGTCTGGAGCAAGAAAAAAGTTTCCCCAATGGGGTACTTAGCTTTTGATGAAGACTTTGGATCCGAAATTCGAACACGAAAATTTCAGGAGTCGGCTGACTGGCACTTGCGAACTGCTTATGCTTCGGGCACCGCGCGGCAAGAAAGACTGAAGAAAATGGCGTCGGCTGCATCTTTTATACCCCTGGCACTCTGACATCAGGGAAGAGGCGACAGCAACCGACGCCGGACCTAGACTTTGGAATTCAGGCCGACTGAGGGTAGCCTGCCAGCAGGATAACCCTAGTGTAATGACTGCAACAGTGAAACATGAAGAACATTTACTCAAAAGTCTCCCTACAGATATGACTTGGGCCCAAAGGGCAAAATGCACTGAAGGAGAATAACAGACAATTTGTACAAGTGCACACACTTCAAGACACTATTTTAAGACTCACCAAATCAATAAATCTGGAATTAAGCAATAGGATGGTGATGACTATGTAAAATGATATTCAAAAGTATAAATACACCAACATGCATTTCCCCACCACTCAACTGATCTATTTTATTCCTCCATTAGGAGCACATCTAAGCCCATTTTCCCTGACCAAGGTGCAAACCCTATGACTCATTCTTGCCTTGTTTGAAATGGGAGCCTTTCTATCAGCCATTCAGTCTGCCAGGAGATAAGTTTGCAGGTTAGATTGAGCAGCTTGTGATCATCAAAGGTAAATATTACGTTAGCTGCCCTTGCAGACTATTTAAAGCCTAGCCAATTTCCTTTCAAAGGTGAGATTTAAACCATGTATTTTATGTTTCTGAGGCAAACACCTTAGCCATTGCACCAACCTCCAACAAAGTTATATTTGCAGGTTCATAGGTAATTAATTGGCTAACAACTGCAAGGGGCCTTTTTAAGCCTAACCGTGCTTCCGAGGAATCAAACCCTGTACCTTGTGTCCATGAGGTAACACCGTAACCATTACTCTAATAAACATCCCTTCATTCTTGTATTCTTTTGTGACCTCTGTTACTTGTACAGACACTAAGTGACACATTTTTTTTTAGAATTACCTTAACCATTACACCATCCCCCCAACCATATTGATAGCTGAATTAGCGCACACACACAGACGCACACTCATGTTGACTGCTGTCAGAGTAGAAGCTCTACCTATCTAGTTACACAATCTAGAGAACAGAGTATTTAAAGCTAATGTCAATCATGTGGAATACCCAGCATGCAATGCCCTTTCCTGAACATGGTAGGAATTTTCACATTCTCTGCTCCCAGAGGGCATGTGTGTGCTACTACACATGCCAACCCCTTACCACTGTTTGCAAAGTCAGCCAGCTCACACAGCTGCAGCTACTTACCCCTCAACTCTTACAGGTGTCAGCACTGTAAAGAGCTCAACCACCTTCCTCCCCCAGGATGAGTGAACCAGTGTCTCCCCACTCTTCCTCTCTCCCATCTAACTTCTTGTAGACCTATACTACTAAAACTGAATATGGTCATTTTGGTCATAGCCAGGGGCCTTATCCTTCTACACCATGAGCTGGGCCCTATGCTAACATGTATTTTGGCACACAAATAGAAAGAGATTTATTTGTACCTCTTAAGCACTTATATTCCTTTGAGAGATGCTATCTGTACTTTCTTTTGAAGCTGCAGTGATTTTATTTCTAATATGACAAGAAGGTAATTCTAAAAAGTGTGAAAAGGTTTTGAGAAAGACCTTTCACCTTGAGAAAATCTAGCTTGAAGTTGTCCTTGTTCAGAGGAGGAATTACAGACTTTTACCTGGAATGCCTTAATATCCTGGCAACTACACATCCACTTACTTTGGCATTAGCGTAAGCTCAGGTTCTGAGATTTTACAAATGGAAGGGTGCTAGTTGCTGTTTCAGATTCCACTTCAAGTCATCAGGTAACAGCAAATAAACATACCTTTTTCCATATTAATAAATATACAATCAGTTACTAAGTGCATTGTGGTTCATGTTCCATTACATGCTCTGAAGCTATGTTCATAGGTTCATACTAGGCTATCTGCCCTAGGGCATTTATAAGCCTAGCCAGAGTGTGTTTGGCTTTTGCCACCCATTTTAAATTAATTTTGCTATGCCCTTTTTCGAGGTTAGTATACTGTGCTTCTGTCTAACAGTGACACAGAAGGGATAACCGGGGTAAACCTACGATCTCCCACCCACTCATCAAGATTTCTCTTGAAGAGAGTCAGTGAGGGACTCTGCCTAACCTGGACTGGGATTTTATTCCAGAGTGAAGGGAGCCTCTGGGTTATGAATCTGTCTCTCCAGCATGTCCTATTTATTTCAGTGCTGAGGTTCAAGTCTCTCGAGCGCATGGCTCGATGGGATTTGGATTTTCTGAGGTGCAGCATGTCCATTAATTCCGGGTTGGACATTGCTTTATACGTCAGGCACAGATCGCCTCTGAGCAAGCAGTATGCCACTGAGTAGAGCTGGAGTTTCTTTAACCGGGCAGCATATGGCATCTGTTTGAGCCCTTTGATCCTCTTGGTGAGGTACTTTTGGGGTCTTTCAGTTACTGCAGGTGTCTGGTAAGGTACATCCCAAAAGGGACATTGTACTCAATTATGGGCCTGATGAGGGATGAGTAAAGAGGCACAATGACCTCCCCCTGATCTAGATGTGAATCCCTTCATGATTAGGTAGGCTATATAAAATGTTTTTCTAACCACTTTGGCCACGTGGTTGTCAAATAAGAGATTGCTATCAACTTGGGTCCCCAGGTCCCTAATTACTTCTTCTGTACTTAATGGATTACCACCTATGTGGTAATTTGTGGGCACTTTGTTTTTGCCAAAGGGGATGACTATACACTTTTTGGCGTTTAGCTTGAGGCCATGGCTCTGGCACCAGTTGTCTGTTTCTATGAGGCCCTTTTGAAGGATGCTTGTGTTGGCTGGAGAGTCGATTATGGTGCCCAGTTTGCAGTCATCTGCGAACTTGGTCAGCCACAGTCCTTCCGTGTTGGGTTGTACCTCCAAGAAATATATACTGAACAAGAGAGGTCCCAAGACTGAGCCTTGTGGGATGCCACTTGTAACTGGTTTGGAGTCTGACATGGCTCCAGCAATTCTAACCATGTGGGTTCTGTCCTTGAGCCAGTTTGCAACCCATCTAGTGACATAAGGGTGTATATTTAAGCTGGTGAGCTTATCTATAATGCCCAAGTGGGGTATTGTATCGAAGGCTTTTGCGAGGTCCAGGTAGGCTGTGTGGACCACCTTCCCCTCGTCAATGGCCTTGGTGACTGTTTCAAAGAAATCGACCAGGTTTAAGAGGCAGGATCTGCCCTTAACAAAGCCGAACTGGGTAGGATCCAGTGTCTGTAGGTCCCCAGTATCTTTATTTATGAGGTCCATGATGATCCTTTCCATAGCTTTGCAGACCAAGCTAGTCAGGCTTATGGGGCGATAGTTTCCAGGATCCATTGAGGCACCACCTTTGTGGAGAGGGACCACTGTTGCTGTACGCCACTCTTTGGGTACATATCCTGTAGTAAGACTGAGATTGAACAGTAGTTTTATGTTTGGGTTTAGCTCTTCTTGGAGTTCATGTAGGATGCAGCCTGGGACACCGTCTGGTCCCATTGATGCTGTGTTTTTTGCTTTGGAGAGGGCGGCTCTTACCTGAGCATCTGAGATGTCAGGGGGACAGCACTCTGCTGGGATAGATATTTGCCCTTTTGGGGGGGGGGTTGCGCTGAACCTGTCAGCTAGGATGTTGGCAATGTCTGTGGGTTTGATGTATTTTTTGTCATTTTGGACTAATTCTGAGCATATCTGGGAATTCCCACCCAGGTTCCTAACATAACTAAAGAAAGCCTTGTGATTATCCTTAGTGTCCTGTGCAATTTTTCTCTCGAAGCTGGCCTTAGATGATTTTATGAGTGCCCGTAGTTTTTTGCTAATACTGATCAGAGATGCCTTCCCTTTTTGGGATTTTGCTCTATCATGTAGTAGCTTCCCTCCTTCTATTGTATAGTTTGTTTATGGCTGGGGTCCACCAGACAGGACGTCTGCTTTTGGAGGATTGGGTCTTGGTTTTATTTGGGATTGCATGATCCATGCATTCCTGAAGGTGTTCATAGAATGCGTTTATAAAGGATTCTGTGGTCTGGGCCATATTTTCCACAGACCTGGGAGCTTTGAAGGATTCCACCTCGGTTTTGAGGAGTGTGAAATTTGCTTTAGAGAAGTTTTTCACTGTGGTTTTCTGGGCAGGGGGTGAGGTCGGGATGTGAATATCCAGTGAGATTAGTTTATGGTCTGATCTTACCAGTGAGAGATACACTTCTGGTCTGGAGCATAGAGTCCCCATGTTGGGGATGATCAGGTCCAGTATGTTTTCCCCTCTTGTGGGAGTGGTAACAAGTTGTTCCATAGCATTTGAGTTTATAAATTCTAGGAACCTTTGGGCTAGGGTGTTGGAGCTAGAGTAATGCTCCCAGTCTATGTTTGGGTAGTTGAAGTCGCCCAATATAATGGTGTTTGGAGAGACCTTCATATTTTCCAGTGTTCTCAGGAAGGCCGAGTGGGGTTCCTTGGTTTGGGAGGGTGGTCTGTAGCAGGCTATAAACTGGAAGGCAGTTTTACCCACTGTTAGTTGCACATGGATAGTCTCTGATGCTTCGTGCTGTGCCACCAACCTGGAGGTGTGGGTATCTTTGACAAATATTGATACTCCCCCCTCCTTTTGTGGTTCGGTCCAAGTTTTGGGGCCGAAAAGCATGGTATGAGGTATAACCTGGTAGTGCTGGGGTGCTATCGGGAGCCTTGAACCAGGTTTCTGTTACTGCACAGATATCAATGTTCTCCATGCTAAGGAGAGTTTCGAGTGCGTGCATCTTGAGGTTTAGACTTCTGGCGTTGAGTAGCATTACTCTTAGTTTCTTATCCCTTGTGATACCTATGGAGGTGGGTTTGTCTTTTGAGCCTTGCCTAAAAAAGGCACTATGGGGGTAGCAAGAGCCTTTGCCAATATCCGAAAGCCCAGGGGTGACAGGTGCAAGCCATCCCTAGCGAAGCATCATGGCTTGTCGAGCATGTCATCCCAGGCTGACCGGCATTGGATCCCCTTTGAATGACACCAATACTTAAGCCAATTGTTGAAATTGATCATCTTGTCTTCATATTGTGGCATCATTCTTGGTGAGGGTAAGATGCTACTCAAGGTCAGGGTCATACCGGCCTGGGCTACATGCTTAGAGAGCTCCTCTATGTCTCTTTTCATGTAGTCCAGGGAGGTACATCTCAGGTCATTCACACCAGCATGGACAATGACTGAGTCATATTTTAACCAAACCTCAGAGATGGAAAGCGAACAAAAAAGAACACCAAAACCAAACAAAAACGTTCGCTGTAGAGAACCAAATAAGGGTCCAAACCGAGACTGCTGCCAAAAGTGAATTATTTAATGTTCCAAAAGCACTGGACATACAAGAAACAATGGTACTAACGCTTTACACACAAAGTACGTTTTCAAAAATCTTCATCAGATAGCAAACACCAAGCCTGGGTAACATTACAATTAAATACATCAGTTTGAATGAATGCACCAATGAATTCATAGCAATTAAATAAATCAATAATTAAATTAAAATGTGAATTAATTAAAAGTTAAAAACTTTTCAAATGTAATTTTCTTGTCACTTCAACAACAATACACAAGTTTATAAAAATAAAAGTTTATATTAAGATACTAAAATCTTTGCCGTAAAACAAATATACAATATAAAATCTATTTTATACACATAAAAATTAGTTAATTGATTAAAAAACATGAACCATTTGTAATCCTGTACTACCCTCTAGTGGAAGTTTATAGTTTAGCACTCCTTAATTTTAAAACTGGAAGGATGGATATCATATCATTTAAACGGGGGTTTCTGTTAGCTTCCAATATAATTTGCCATAATAACTCTCTGTATTCAAGTTTAGTCTCCCACATACCCCCCCTAATTTCTCTAGCCACTGTTTCAATTACGAAAAAAACAAAGGAGGCTTGTGGGCAAGTTAAAGTGTGTTTAAAAGTGCATTATTCATGTTATGCTTACTAATTTCATAAAAATGTTCATAAATTCTTAATTTAAGCTTTCTCTCCGTTTTACCAACATAAAATGATCCACAGATTGAGCAAAGAGCTAAATAAACAACACAATTGGTGTTACAATTAAAAAAAGAATAGCTTTTAATGTGTTTGTTCCTGCTAGGAATATAAATGCTGGAAGCATTTATAATATGTGAACATTGGGAACATGAACCACATTTAAAGGTCCCCAATCTTTTAGATGTACCTTGAACTCTTGAACCACCTCCAAACTCAAATAACTTCTTAAAGTTAGTATCCCTTCTGTAAGTAAATTTTAAGGGTTGACTATGTATTTGTTTGAGTTCTGATATTTGTTTAAAACGTTCCCATTCTCTAGAGACAGTTTGTTTTATATACACTGAATCATCTGTAAAATCCATAACATATGTCTCATCCCAATCTTTAGTAGAAGTATTAGAATTATAACAAGAGTTAGGTCCTTCATCATGACCCAAAATGGGGGCAAACCTCTCTTTCCTACCTTCAATTACTTCCTTACTAACTTCACAAATCAGATTTTCAGGGTAACATCGGTCTCTGAACATTTGGGTAACAAAGTCACATTCCTTTAAAAATTCAGTATCTTCAGAAGTCATGCGACTTATTCTAACTAACTGTCCTTTAAGTATGATCTTTTTTTGAAAGAACGGATGCCCACTATTAAAGTGGAGATATGAGTTGGAAAAAGTTCCTTTTCTACTGACTTTAGAAGAAAAGGAATGATCTAATTTAATCAAAGAAATATCTAAATAAATCAGTTGTTGAGTATCACAATGGTAGGTAAAGTCCAAAAATTCTGCGGTACCTTTCAAATAGGAAAGAAATTCAAAAAATCTTTCTTGAGAGTCATTCCAGAAAATACAAATATCATCAAGAAAGCGTTTGTAAAAACACCAACAATTGGAAAACTCTGAATCAGTGACAAATAATTTTTCCCACCTGGACAAAACTATATTTGCATAAGTGGGGGCACATTTTGCCCCCATAGCAACCCCTCTCTCTTGCTTATAAAATTCCCCTTCAAAGAACATAAAATTGTTCTTAAGAACCATTTCCATTAATAACAAGCATGTCGTAAAATCCTGCGAACTAAATTTTCCACTATCTCTCATACTTTCCTCAAGCCATAATAAACCAATTTCATGAGGAATAGAACCAAATAGGTCAACGACATCCAAGGTTATGGAAAGTATATTAGGATGAAATAATTCAGGTTTTACCTGCCTAAGAAAGTCCCAATAATCCTTTAAAACAGTAACTCCCTCACTTGAGAGTGTTTTCAACTTAATATCCACGTATTTTGCTAGAGAGGTAGTAACAGAACCCTCAGAGGAAACAATGAGTCTTAAGGGTGGATCCACAGGGTCCTTGTGGACCTTTGGAATGCCAAATACTGATGGTGTCCTGGGATATTTGTTAAACAAAAAATTGTAAATGTCTAAATCAATAGATCCTTCTAACAACAAATCATTTAAAAGAACATTAATTTTAGAATAAGCTATATTAACTTCGTTCAAAGATGATTTGGAATATTTACTATCATTGGACAACGTATATTTCATTTTTGATTCGTACAAAATATAATCCATAAGCACAGTTCCACCCCCTTTGTCAGGTTGCATAATTTTCACTGCTTTATTGTTCATCAATTCATTCAATAGTAATTTTTCATTTTTGCAAAGGTTAGAATTAACTCTTTGTGTATTAATGGTATTTCTAATCTCCCTCTCCAATATTAACTCCAAATTCTTAAGCTGTGGGTAGAACGGGGGGGTTGAAAGTACTTTTTTTCTTAAAAACTGGTTGTGTAAATATATTGTCAGAACCTGCAAACATTAAAGCCAAATTTTTCTTTCTTAAAAATAATTTCATATCTACAAGGGCTTTAGCAGTACTCGCTTTCCTTACAGGAATAAATTTAAAACCTTTGCTAAATAGTTCAAAGTGACCTAAAGTAATGGGTACCACACTGTAGTTAAAAATTTTGTAGTTCTTGTACTCTAAAATACAACCTTTCTGAACAATTTCACTACCTACATTTTGATTGTGATTGACTAATATCTGGGGTTTCCCCTGTGATTGTAATAGTTGTTGTAATATACTGGTTTCTTCTTCCGTATCCTGTCGGACCTCCGTAAGGGAGGGGGAGGGAGATCTAAAGGGTCATTTTGATCAATTGCAGGGAAATCATCATAGAAGGCTTCATCTGGAACATATGGATGTGCCCTAGACCTGTTATGTGTACCTATGTAGTGTTCATTAGTATCAACGTTAAAAGGCCTTGGTTTGGGATATGCTGTACCCTCCTCATATTCCCTGATGTCCCTTTTTAATTTTCCTTCCTTCCGCTTCATATTGTTGTGACAATCCAAATCAATTTGTTTAAAAATATTAAAATACAAAGATTTTTCTGACTCTACATTAAACAAGAGGTCCTGAATAATGTTGGAATTAACAGCCTCCATTTTCTCCAACAATGTTACTTTTTCCAACTCATATCTCCACTTTAATAGTGGGCATCCGTTCTTTCAAAAAAAGAACATACCTAAAGGACAGTTAGTTAGAATAAGTCGCATGACTTCTGAAGATACTGAATTTTTAAAGGAATGTGACTTTGTTACCCAAATGTTCAGAGACCGATGTTACCCTGAAAATCTGATTTGTGAAGTTAGTAAGTAAGTAATTGAAGGTAGGAAAGAGAGGTTTGCCCCCATTTTGGGTCATGATGAAGGACCTAACTCTTGTTATAATTCTAATACTTCTACTAAAGATTGGGATGAGACATATGTTATGGATTTTACAGGTGATTCAGCGTATATAAAACAAACTGTCTCTAGAGAATGGGAACGTTTTAAACAAATATCAGAACTCAAACAAATACATAGTCAACCCTTAAAATTTACTTACAGAAGGGATACTAACTTTAAGAAGTTATTTGAGTTTGGAGGTGGTTCAAGAGTTCAAGGTACATCTAAAAGATTGGGGACCTTTAAATGTGGTTCATGTTCCCAATGTTCACATATTATTAATGCTGCCAGCATTTATATTCCTAGCAGGAACAAACACATTAAAAGCTATTCTTTTTCTAATTGTAACACCAGTGGTGTGGTTTATTTAGCTCTTTGCTCAATCTGTGGATCATTTTATGTTGGTAAAATGGAAAGAAAGCTTAAATTAAGAATATATGAACACTTTTATGAAATTAGTAAGCATAACATGAATAATGCACTTTTTAAACACACTTTAACTTGCCCACAAGCCTCCTTTGTTTTTTTCGTAATTGAAACAGTGGCTAGAGAAATTAGGGGGGGGGTATGTGGGAGACTAAACTTGAATACAGAGAGTTATTATGGCAAATTATATTGGAAGCTAACAGAAACCCCGGTTTAAATGATATGATATCCATCCTTCCAGTTTTAAAATTAAGGAGTGCTAAACTATAAACTTCCACTAGAGGGTAGTACAGGATTACAAATGGTTCAAAATGACTTTTAAAATGTTTTTTAATCAATTAACTAATTTTTATGTGTATAAAATAGATTTTATATTATATATTTATTTTACGGCAAAGATTTTAGTATCTTAATATAAACTTTTATTTTTATAAACTTGTGTATTGTTGTTGAAGTGACAAGGAAATTACATTTGAAAAGTTTTTAAACTTTTAATTAATTCACATTTTAATTGAATTATTGATTTAATTGCTATGAATTCATTCGTGCATTCATTCAAACTGATGTATTTAATTGTAATATTACACAGGCTTGGTGTTTGCTATCTGATGAAGATTTTTGAAAACGTACTTTCTGTGTGTAAAGCGTTAGTACCATTGTTTCTTGTATGTCCAGTGCTTTTGGAACATTAAATAATTCACTTTTGGCAGCAGTCTCGGTCTGGGCCCTTATTTGGTTCTCTACAGCAAACGTTTTTGTTTGGTACTGAGTCATATTTGTACTTGCCTTGGAGTGACCTGAGTGCTTGTGTTATGTGGCGGATCCTAGCGCCCGACAGGCAGCTCACCGTGACCTTCTTGTTCAGCCTGGTGAGCGGGACGTCAGTGTGCCTGACGATAGAGTCACCTATTAAAAGTGTATCAGGTGTGTTGTTTAGCCTTAAGGGCTGTGAATGTTCAGCACACTGGTTTTGTAAGCTGTGTGTTGCACGTGTTTTGTTTTGGGGTAGCAGTTGCTTGGGTGTCTGCTTTGGAGGTCTCTGCTGCTTAGGCAGATTTTTATTTAGAGCCTCCGAGTATGTTTTTGTGTGTTTATGTGTTTGGTTTGCTGTCGTGGTAGTGAGTGTGGTTTCCTTCTCCTCCTGACTGGTTACGCCAGTACTGAGTTGAGAGAGCTTAGCCTCCAGTTTGGCTATATGGTTGCATCTCTCATGTGTTGGAATTTGTTGGGAGGAGGAGAGGGTTGTCTGTGTACATCAGGCAGTTGTAACATTGCCTCAAGATTCCCAGATTCACCAGCTGGACTGGAGAGGAGATTGACAACTGACCTTTGGACATGCTAGAATAGTATTGGGAATTCCTTTATAATTGAAAAAAAGGGCCAATGGGGAACAAGGTACTCAAGGGGAGTTTGTGAGGGCGTAGTGCTTTTAATTTTTTTAGTGCTGACTTATATAATTGCTTTAGTGAGCAAGTGCCAGGTAACTTAAATGCAATGTGTTACAGGTAACTTAAATGCAAAAACGACAAACAGTAACTTTCTTTCAAGTGAAACAAGGAAATAAGTACAGTAAGCAATGCAGATATCACTAGGGATCCACAGAAGCGCTGAAAAGCCGCATTTTAGGTGGAATTAGCTTTTCAGGGAAATAACAAGAAAACAAACAAGCATACAAACAAAGCTAGATTCAGCAGGCCTGGATCTAGTCTATGTTCATAGGTTAGTACTAAGCTACCTGCCCTTGCGAGCCATTTTAAGCTTAGCCAATTATCCCTTGTCAGACTCACACCCTGCACCTTGTGTTTGTAAGGCAAACACCTTAACCATTAGGCCATCCTACAGCAAACAAGGTGTACCAATTACAGTAAGAAGCATTTCAAATATGAAGTCACTATAAGCCTTTAACCAGAAATTCCCAGCTCAGAAGGGCAGAGTCCAGCCTCTCCTCCCACAAGAGTGCAGACCACGAACCCTCTTAATGTAAAATAACTGGCCTGAAGCCCAAGTGCTTAAACCAGAACTAATACACTTTTAGAATAACAGACACTGAGCCCTCAATCAGCAGTTCCCAACTTAGAAGGATGTAAGCTACCTGTCCTGCCACCACAGTGCAGGCCACAAACCTTCCTAATGTAAAACAACTGGTCTGAAGCCCAAGTGCTTAATCCAGGTGCCATTTGATATTCAATGTTCAAGCAGCATCCTCAAGAATTTTAGCAACAGAAGAAAAAGCAGAAATAGATCTGAAGTCCACAGTAACATAGGAATGGCTTGTTTTGGAGTAGGAGATATATTGTGAAGTGGAGAGAGCTACACTGATGATGATTGTAGGTTAGGAGTATTACAATCATAGGTGCTGGCATTGTTCAGAAAGTATGATACAAGTCATGGTGACATAGTTAGGTTTCTCAGGTAATTCCCTAAGCAGCCTCTTCACTATTTTAATGGGGATGGCTTTGAGATTAAAAGCTTGTACCATAACAGGTGACTCAGACTGTGTTAGCAGAGTAATTTGACCAAGTGCTTCTACTGATGGAAGGGGCACTAAATGAAACAACATGGTCTGAGTTCGCTAATGAAATCAAGGTCTTTAGAATTACAGAGTGGCCTCCTGTGTACAACAAGTGGTTGTTAAAACTATGGCAACTTTCTACGATCTCCTTTGGTCACTCACTAAGACAGCTCTGTGGGAACAAAGACAGCAGGGATTTTGCAGAGTTAACTGCAAATCTGCATGATCTCTCAAGTGATATTTATAAAGGAGTAACTGATCGACCATTTGCTTCTGTTCTTGCCACATTTCATAGGTTCATAGGTGTGTACTAGGCTAATGGCCCTGGGGTCTTTACAAGCCTAGCCCATAGAAGTGCCCTGGCATTGTGCTGCCCGTTGTTAGTTCCCCGTGCCTCTATCAAGTAGAGCCACTTGAGTGATCCCCGGGGTGTACTTTCTATTTCTCATTCACTCATCAAGATTTCACTTGAAGAGGGCTAGTGAGGTGCTCTGCTTGACATGTATGGGAATTCTATTCCAGAGCATAGGTAGCTTCTGGGTTATGAACCTGTCCCTCCAGCATGTTCTGCTGATTGTGGTAATGAGGTTGAGGTCTCTGGAGTGTGTGGTGTGGAGGGACTGGGATTTCTTTAGATGTAGTATTTCTAACAGAGCTGGGTCAGACATGGCTTTGTAAGTTAAGTAGAGATCGGCTCTTAGTAGATGATATGAGATAGAGAATAACTGGAGTTTTTTGAGTCTGTCTATGTAGGACGTGTGTTTAAGGCCTAGGATCCTCTTCGTGAGGTACTTTTGTGGCTCTCCAGCTGTCGCAGGTGACTAATGAGGTACATGCCAAATGGGGCATTATACTCTGATTGGTCTAATGAGGGAAGAGTAGAGAGAAATGATGACCTGTTTCTTCCTGGATGCAAAACCCTTGGTAATGAGATGTGCCACGTAGAAGGACTTTCTGACCGCAGTGGCAATGTGGTGGTCGAAGGAGAGGTTGCTGTCAACCTGTGTCCCCAGATCTCTTATAACACCCTTCAGTGTTCAGTGGGCTCCCATTGATATGGTAATTAGTGGGAACTCTCTTCTCAAAGGGGATGATGGATGCACTTTTTGGCATTAAGCTTAAGACCATGGTTTCCACACCAGTCATTGGTCTCAGTGAGGCATTTCTGTACGATGTCTGCATCACTTGGGGAGTTAATAATGGCTCCCAGCTTGCAGATGTCTGTGAATTTGGTCAGAGTCCCTCCAAGTTGGCCAGTAGAGGACCCAGGACCGATCTCTGTCGGACTCCACTCGTGACTGGTCGTCAGTCTGACTTGGAGTCCACTACTTTCACACTGTGGGTTCTGTGAGCCAGTTTGCAACCCACCTAGAGATATAGGGGTTGATGCCTAGCTTAGTGAGTTTTTCTATGATTCCTGAGAGGGGAAAGGTTATCAAAGGCCTTGGCCAGATCAAGGTAGGCTGTATGAACCACCTTGCCTTCACCCACAGCTCTGGTGACTGACTCAAAGAAGTCAACCAAGTTGAGCAGGCATGATCTACCCTTCACAAAACCAAACCATGTGGGATTCAGAGTTTGGAGATTCCCTATATCCTTGTTTATTAGGTCCATGATGATGCGTCCCATAGCTCTGCATATCAGACTTGTCAGGCAAATGGGGCAATAGTTCCCAGGGTCTGAAGTTGCTCCTCCTTTGTGAGAGGGATGACTATAGTAGTGCACCATTCAGTGGGGACAAAGCCTGAGGTGAGGCTGTGACTGAACAGGGCACACAGGTGAGGTGCCAGTTCACTCATATGTTATATGTTTATCTGCATTTCCACCAGTAAGATTCAGATGGCAAGTATCCATTATAGTAATGTGATTCATATTTTTGTGAATTAATGTAACTGAACCTCATATGATGAAACAATTTCATCTCTCAAACAATCACTACACAGTGCCTGCTGTGATGTTTTACAGATGCCTCTGTGCAGGTGAGTAACATAATATTATTCTATACTGCTGTGTTTTCAGCTCTGCACTCAGCTGTAAGACATCACACCCCTCAGTGAAGATGCCATCTGCTCAGAAGTCAACCAACATTTACTTGGGTGAGGATACCAATTCTGACAGTAGTACCAGTGGATACAAAATGGAATTGGACCTTGATTCACGACGTAAAGCAAACCAGAGTTATGGTTGACCAAACTCAGGGAACATGTCATCAGGGTAAGTAATATCTCATTTTGAAGACAATATTAATAGTTACAATATGGTAAAAGAACTGAGTCTGTATGCTGTACACATCTACATATATCAGAGTTTGTTTAGGACTTTGGCTATGGAAATTATGATTTTTTTCATATTTTGGTAAATAACTTTGCTAGGGAGCAAGTAATTGTGCCAAGTGATACCTCATTTGTGTTTATCCTTACAACATTATAAAAGAACCATGTCTATATGATGTGCACATGTACAGATATCACAGTTTATGACTAAGGTTATGAAAATTATGAATTTTTTCATATTTTGGTAAATAACTTTGCTAGGGAGCATGTAATTGTGCCAAGTGATAGCTCATTTTGAAGACAGTGTTAGTCCTTAAAACATGAAAAAAGAACTGTGTCTGTATGCTGTACACACGCACAGATATCACAGTTTAATACTTAGGTTATGGAAATTATTAATTTGTTTTCATATTTTGGTAAATAACTTTGCTAGGGAGCAAGTAATTCTGCTAGGTAATACCTCATTTTGAAGACAGTGTTTGTACTTACAACATGATAAAAGAACCGTGTCTGTATGCTGTTATTAAAATTATGATTTTTTTCATATTTTGATAACTTTGCAAGGAAGCATGTCAATGTGCTAAGTAATACCTCATTTCGAAGACAGTATTAATCATTACAACATGGTAAAAAATGTCTGTATGCTGTACACATGTACAGATAGAGTTTGTTTAGGACTTAAGTTATAAAAATTATGATTTATTTCATATTTTGGTAAATAACTTTGCAAGGGTGCATGTCAATGTCCCAAGTAACACCTCATTTTGAAGACAGTATTACTACTTACAATATGGTAAAATAAATGTGTCTATATGCAGTACACATGTACTGATATCACATTTTGTTTATTCTTGTAGGATTATGAAAATTATACGTTTGCAATATTTTTCATTATTACGCCCATATCTTTGCAAGGGAGCATGGTGATGACACAAATGATGCATCATTTTGAAGCTGACATTGAGCCACACAACTTGTAGACTAATATGTAGTCTCTGTCTGTTGCAGGTGATGAGATATCATGCTTTATTTATCAATTATAAGAAATATAATAGTAATCATATTTCTGTGAATATCTCCGTAACAAAGCATCACCCAGTAATGGCTAAGTTGTCATTTTAAAGCTGATATTCAAACAAATGAATTACAAATTGTATGGGTCTACATGGTACATTCATCAAGATACTGTGATTTGTTTTACCAAAAAGGTAAAAAATATGCACAATATCATCATTCATTGGGAAATATTTCTTTATGACTTAGATACGCACTATCAATATTTACACTGTTGGAAAGGTCAGTGTCTGCTGAGCAACTTTTGCATTTACATTTTTAGTCTGGCTATTATGGTTAAAGAGTTATGATCATTTGTTTTCTGTATGGTATTACAAATGGATCATCTGAAAATGAGCTCAGGCTGCACTGTTGCTCCTATGGTGGAAGTAAGCAGGCAGCATTTTCTGAGCTGCTCCGGAGTGAATGAGTTAAAACTACCCTATCTTATGAAAGGTTAGATAATGGTTGAATTATGATAAGAGCTTGCAGCTTATGACACTTTCATAGCTGAAGTCAGGGCAGTGAGCAGCACCATTTTCCATGTCAAGAACTTTATATCAGTCTGATAAGCTGGTTGAAAAGGAAACAGGGTAAGTTTTTTTAATACAAAGTAAAGATCCTAAGGAGGAGTCACCTGTTTTCTTGGGGGACAGGATTCCCAAAGATATAGGAAAGGGTGGCTGGATATCAAGTATCAGGGAGAAAACAGAAGCCCTTGCAGGGCTGCAGAGGCGAATTCCACTCTAGCTCTAGAAGCAGAGAACAAAACTGTAGTGTTTGGAGAAGGTGTGAATTGAGGACCAGATAACTGCCTCCAGTACAGCCTGTATGGTCACTTCCCTGATGAAAGCAACAGTGCTAGCAGTGGCCCTAGCAGAATGAGTTCTATTGTTCTCAGGTACACTTTTTCCATGGTGCTTGTAACAAAAGCAGGTGCAATAGTTTGTTTGCGGACAGACTGTCCTAGTTTGTTACAGGAAAGGCAACAAACAGTTGATCAGATTCTGTGAAGGTTTTAGCCTATGCAAACAAAGCCTGAGCTGTAAATGCATGTCCAGTGAAGGGAAGGTTCTTTCCCCCCATTCTCAGAATTGGGATAAAACACAGAGCGATTAGCTGATTGATTTAAAGAAAATTCTAAGACTACTTTGAGCATGAATGAATAATTTCTCAGCAAAACTCTGTCTTGCTGGAACCTAAGAAAGGGCTGTTCATACACGAGTGCCTGTAGCTCAGGGATCCTTTTAGCTGAAGTGATAGTCTACTAAAAAAGCAGTTTTCCAAGAAAGACATCTGAAGAGGCAGCAGGCTTAAAGCAGGTGAGGGCAAGTTTTTCCAGAAAGAAATTAAGGTCCTGGTCAGGGGCAGAAGCTCTTCTGGAGGGCCTTAAATGGATAATTCCCTTTAGAAATGGTTTTATCATAGGCTGAAGCTGGTGGATATAACGGCAGGCAGAGACATTCATTTTAAAAGAGGAGTAGGATAGTCCCTTAGAGAGCAGCTCTGCCAAACAAGACAGTACACCAAGAGAACATTGGCTAGCAGAGGGCCTGGAGTCCAAAGATAGTTCAGAGATTTGATCATAAGATTTTAGGAGGTTACTAGGCTAACAGCCCCAGGGCCCTTACAAGCCTAGCCAAGTTCAACCAGTGTTCCCAACCATGTCTGGTTCAAGCAGACACTAAAATCAGCACCTACTGCCCCTGTCCAAGAGGAACACAGGTGGAACCTCTGGGGTGAATTTCTGGTTAGCCATCCAATTGCCCAAATTGTGCTTAAATAAGACCAACAAGGGGCTTTGTTTAACAAGAATAGGAAGCTTGTTCCATAGGTGGGACAACCTCTGTGAGACGGATCTGTCTCTCACGGTCTCTCCAGCAAGTCCTATTGATGCCACATACCAGGTTAAGGTCCTTTGAGAGAGTGACCCATGTGCCATTTGACTTGTGAATGTGCAGCATTTCCATCAAAGCGGGGTCAGAGATTGATCTACATGCCAGACACAGGTCACCTCTGAGCAGTCTGTACGAGAGTTTAAAGTGAAAATGATTGGTCTGTCAGCATAAGACAGATCTTGAAGACCCTGAATTTTCTTTGCAAGGAACCTTTGTGGTCTCTCCAATTGCTGCAGGTGTTTGGAAAAGAACATACCAAAGGAAGCATTGTACTGTATTATTGGCCTGATTATGGAAGAGTTAAGAGGGTTATAATCTCTTTTTTTCTGGAGGCAATGCCCTTACTTATGAGATGAGCAATATAAAATGCCCTTCTTACCACTGTGGAGACATGCTGATCAGAGTTAAGGTTGCTGTCAACCTGTGTACCCAAATCTCTCACCACTGACTGTGTGCTTAGGGTATTGCTACAGATGTGGCAGTTTGCAGGAACATCACCCTTGCCGAAGGGGATGATAAACTTAATGCAAAAAATGCATTAACACCATGACTTTGGCACTAGTCATTAGTCTGAGTAACATCTTCTTGCAGGATGTTGACATCATTAGGGGTTTCAACGACTGCTCCCAGTTTGCAGTCATCAGGAAATGTTCTCAGTCACAGTCCTTAAGTTGCAGCCTGTACTTCAGAGAAGTTGATTCCAAACAGTAGGGGTCCCAGAACATATTCCCTATAGAACACCAGTGGTTATGGGTCTGCTGGAGGAGGTGAAGTCCCCTGTTTTGACCATACGAGTTCCATCAGTGAGCCAGTTTGCAATCTACCTGACAATATACGGGTTGATATTGAGCTGGGTGAGTTTATCAATGATGCCTGAGTGGCAGATTGTGTCAAAGGCCGTGGATAAGTCTAGGTAGGCTGCATGCACAGATATGCCCTTGTCTAGGTCTTGAAGTCCACCAAGTTTAACAGGCGTGAACTCCCCTTGACAAAACCAAACAGGGTGGGGTAGGATATTTGGAGATTTCGTACATCTTTGTTAATAAGGTCCATGATGATCCATTCCATGGCCTTGGAGATAAGGCTGGCCATGTTAATGGGTCTATAGTTCCCGGGGTTCATGGATGCACCCCCCTTTGTGCAAAGGGATGATGGTAGCTGTTTTCCATTCCACTGGGACGAAGCCAGTGCTTAGGCTGTGATTGAATAGTGTGCTCAGTGATGATGCTAATTCCTGTTTTAACCCATGAAGAACACAGCCTGGGATGTTGTCTGGTCCCATAGATGGTGTGTTTTTGGCCTTAGACAGGGCATTTAAGACCTGTTCCTCGGAGATACTAGGCAGGGATAGGGGTTTGGGATGCTTTGAGGTATACGTTGGTAGGGAAAGGGGAGTGAAGTTTTCATTGAACCTGTCAGCCAGCATGTGTGCTATATCCACATGATCTATATATGTAGTACCATTAACTACAAGTTTAGCACAAACCTGGGCTTTACCTTTGAGGTTATGGATGTAACTAAAGAACACCTTGTGGTTATCCTTAGTTAGGGAAACTAATCTAGATTCATAGTTAGCTTTGGAGGTCTTCACTAATAGTCTTATTTGCTTAGTTGAGGAGGACTGTTTCCAGTTTTGAGACTGTTCCCTCCTGCTCTTAGACAGCAATTTCTTTCTCCTACTCTATAGCCTATTAATGGCAGTTGTTCACCAGGCAGGTTTGTTTTTCCTTGAAGATCTTGCTTTGGTTCTATCAGGTATGGCAGAGTCAATACAACTGTACAGGTGCTTGTATACAGCACGGGTGTATAACTAGGCACAGGTGCCTATTCCATCAGTAGGGGGAGTGGCTATGAAGCTATTTATGCTGTCACGTAAGAGGTTGTAATTGGCCTTGGAGAATTTATTTAGTGTAGTTGTTGCTAAGGGGGGGGGGGGGTCTTGTGCTATAGTTACTTCTACTGAAAACGATTTGTGGTCAGGTCTCACCAGGGATGGCCACAAACCAGGGGGTGGTGCAGCGGTCTCCCATGTTGGTGAGCACCAGGTCCAGGATGCTTGAGCCCCTTGTGGGTGTGTCAGCCACCTAGTCCAACGAAGTCCAGGAACCTTTGGGCAAGTGAGTTAGAACACATATAATTTACCCACTCTATGGATGGATAATTAAAGTCACCCAAAACCAGGGTGTTTGGTTGTATCTTGATTGACTGAAGTAGATCCAAGTAGGCTGAGTGGATGTCCTGATTCATGGAGGGGGTCCTATAGCTGGCAATGACCTAAAGAGTGATCTTACCTACAGTCAATTGCACCTGAAGTAATTCAAGGGAATTGTGCTGTTTAACCAATCTAGAAATGCATTTATCTTTAATGAATATTGATACACCACCTCCTTTTGTTCTCATTCCTTCAGTTTGTGGTCTGAGCATGTGGAAGGAAATGTATTTATTAGAGACATCAATTATTTGATATTTGTGTGTTTTAACTTATCTCACCTGTTCCAGAATCCCAAAACTTTCTGTCTCTTGGAAACAGCTCCCTAAGTAGTCTGATGCATCTGTGGTTGCAGACTGAGTATGGACTCAAAGGGAGATCTGAGTTGACAGACAACTGATTCACCCACCAGGATAAATCCTTCACAAATCCCAGCACTGGAAATTGAAATAAAAAGGAGGTGCTGGTGTTGAGTCTACCCTGAATTGTCAAGCCTTTGAATCTTCTTCATGTGAAGACTGGCCAAAGGAATCATGAGAACAGTACAGGCCATGAATTATACAGTTCTGAGACATTCCCTGAATATGACAGAGTCTGATTGGAGAATATCAGAAAATGGTCCTTGTAACATTCCACTTTGTACCGAGGAAGAAATTTCATCACATGTGATGTGTTCAGCAGACATCCCAGAAACACTATCCTGTGGGATGGAATGAGAGATTTTATCTTTGTTCACCTGAAACCCCAGGCAGAGAGAAAAAAGTTTCATTACCCAAGCCAGATACAACTGATGACCTGTGAAAGAATCTACAAAAATAAGCCAATGGTCTAAATATGGAAACGTGAATGCCCTGCAACTTGCAATGGGCTATTACAGTACGTTGAGACTTTGTAATCACTTGCAACGAGTGTCCAAAGGAAGGTCAGAAACCAAACACTTGAGTGAAACACAAGCACTTTATTCACAATAACGCCAAAACACAGGAAATACGTTTTCGACCCAAAATTCAAGTCTTCATCAGAAGTAAACAATTAACAGTCATCACTAAAACTCTTATATACTCATCTAATTGTGCAAATTGCAATAGTAATTAATCAATCAAATTAATTAAACAAACAATATAAATAGTGTAATTCATAAAATCATTTGTTAGAATTTCCAAGTTAAAATATATAATTTATAGTACTTTCCATAAATTAATATGTATTAATTCAACAATTAAAACTTTTAAAATTAAACTGTATATCAACAAATACATTTAATTAATTTAATTATAATAAAATCTGCTTTTATATTACTATGTGATTAACCATACCTCACAAAACCTTATATATAGTGCCATCTTGTGGCTATACTTAAAATCACAGTTTGGCTGCCCTTAATTTTAAAACTGAAGAGATGGAAATCATGTCATTTAAACCTGGTGGTTTTGTGGAATCTAAAATAATTTGCCAAAATAACTCCCTATATTCAAGTTTGGCCTCCCACATACCACCTCTTAATTCCTTGGGTACAACTTCCAAAACAAAGAAAAGAAATTTAGCCTGCGGACAAATCAAAGTGTGTCTGTATAGGGCATTTTTGTTGTTTTGTTTCCTAATTTCATAACAGTGTTCATATATACGATTCCTTAACTTTCTCTCGGTTTTTCCTATATAAAATGAGGTGCAAACCTTACAAGTAGCAAAATATACCACTCCGTTGGTGTTACAATTGGAAAAACATTTGCTGGTAATCTCCCTGTCTCTTGATGTAACTAAAATACTACCTTCATTGAGTATAAAAGGGCATTGTGGACAAATACCACATTTAAAAGTACCTGGTCTTTTTAAGGAGGTGTTAACCTTTCCAAACTCAAAAAGTTGTTTGAAATTTAAATCTTTACGATATATAAATGTAAGTGTTTTGTTTTTCAATACCTCTAAATCAGAAATCTCAGTGAACCTATTCCATTCTCTGGTAATAATCTGTTTCACAACTCCTGCATCTCCAGAGAAATCCATAATATATGCATCATCCCACTTTTTCCCTTCTTGGGTATGAATACTTGATTCTTTAACCTACTGAATAGGTTTTCCAAGAATAGGGGCAAATCTGTTTTTCCTTTCCTGAACCACTGAATCAGTTACTTCTTGTAGTAAGGAATTTGGATAACCCAGTTTGCTAAACATTTCCATTAGTTTTGCACACTCATTTGAAAAATCACCGTCATCGGAGGTCATTCTACTGACCCTAACCAGCTGTCCCTTAACCAGGTTCCTTTTCTGAAAATGGGGGTGACTACTCTTGTAATGTAAATAAGAACTGGAAAATGTTTCCTTTCGATAAATACTAGATGAAAAACCACCTAATTTCTTCCTGATACAAACATCCAAATAAGTAAGGTTGTCCGTATTGCAGGTATGAGTAAAGTCCAAAAAGTTTGTTGTGTTTTTAATGTAGTACAAAAATTCTGTAAAATTTTGATAGGTATCTGTCCAAAAAATAACTATGTCGTCTAAGAACCTTTTGTATAAGGACCAACAACCAATAAAAGGACAGTTTAGTATATAAAGTTGTTCCCATCTGGACAAGATTATATTTGCATACGTGGGGGCACATTTGGCCCCCATGGCTACTCCCCTTTTCTGTTGAAAAAATTCTCCCTGAAAAAACATAAAATTGTTATGAAGGATAATATCCATAAATGTTAAACAGTTCCTGAAATCGTCCACTGTAAACATTTTGCTGTCCCTCATACTGTCTTCAAACCACTGGAGCCCTATGTCATGAGGGATAGATCCAAACAGATCTACAACATCTAAAGTGACAAAGGCCAGTTCTGGGGAGTGTAATTCAGGTTTAACACACCTAAGGAAATCCCACGAATCCTTCAGAACTGTTGGACTATCATATGACAACTTTTTCAGTTTGTCGTCTACAAATTTGGCCGAAGAAGTTGTAACTGAACCTTCAGATGCCACAATAAGCCTAAGTGGAGGATCGTTTGGGTCCTTATGTACCTTTGGTATTCCAAAGACAGATGGAACCCTTGGCTGTGAATTTAATAAAAAATTGTAAATGTCTTTACTAATAGACCCCTCTAACAGCAGGTCATAAAGTAATAACTTGACTTTAGAATGTGCTAAATTAACCTCATTAATGGAAGCTCGTGAATATTTAGCAGTGTCATTTAATAAGTCCTTCATTTTGGATTCATACATGATGAAATCCATCAATACTGTGCCACCCCCTTTGTCTGGGTGCATAATTCTGATGTTCTTGTTGTTTCTCAATTCATCCAATATTACTCTTTCCGTTACAGACAAGTTCGGGAATATCTTGTGCTCGGATAAAACTTTCCTGATCTCTCTTTCTAGAATAATATCTAGGTTTTTCAGTTGTGGATGTAGTGGTGGGTTTACAATGCTTTTTCTCTTTAAGGGACCTATTTGTCTGGATTCTGTGTTGTTTTCCTGAAATATTAAAGAAAAATTCATTTTCCTAAGAAATAGTTTTAAATCTACAATGGATCTAGGTAAACTTGCTTTTCTAGTAGGAATAAATTTAAAACCTTTAGATAAGAGGTCAAAATGTTCCTCTTTTAATTCTATATTACTATAGTTAAAAATCTTATAATCATCCAGTGTAAAAATATATCCTTGCCTAGAAATAAGTGTATTTTCCTGTCTGTAAAGATTTACTGGTAGTTCCGCCTGTAATTGTGTTTGTATTGTGGGTGTCGGACAGGATTCTGGTTCCGAATCCTGTCCAACCTGCGTGAAGGGGGGAATTTCTTGAGAATCAGAAAAATTATCCTGCCCTTCAAATTCAACTACATGTTGAGCAAAACCCACAGGCTCATTTTCAATATAATTATGTTCTACATTATATTGGAAAACTGTTGGTTTGGGTTTAGGGTAAGCCCTACCTTCTCTGTAATCTTTCAAGTCTCTTTCTAGTTTAAAATGTTTCCTTTTTGAGTTAGCCACACATTTTGCCTCTATTTCAGAAAAGATTTCCCTGTATTTTTTTCTTTTCTGTTTCTACCTGAAACAATAAATCATTAGTAATAATGGTATTTATTCTTTCAATCTTTTCTAATAAGCACAATCTAATCCTTTCATTCTCCTTAAGTATGGTACCCACAACTTCTAAACCACATTTATCAAAAACTTTAATAAGTTCTCTATGAAATTCAGAACCCTCGACAACATTATTAGGAAATTTTGTGACACGAAGACCCTTAGGTACAATTTCTTTGCTTAAACATTCCTTCAAATACAAGCAATCACACCCAAGGCGTTTGTATTTTTCTAATAAGTAATAAAGTTCATCTAGGTTCTCTCTATAAGACATTGCATTACTGCCCTGGTGCCTAACTGCACCAAACAATTCAGTTACTGAAAATTCTTTGGCTATAAATGATTTAAAGTCAAAACTGCCTCTGGCAGAAAAAGATTCACCTTGGTTATTTGGAAAAGGAACGGACTGTTCATTAAATGGTGGTGCCCTTACTTCATCTCTAGTTGCTGATACTGTATTGCGCAAAAGACGAGGAAAGTCCAAAAATTCTTCGTTTGTTAGAGCAATGTTGTTTTTTGAAGAAATAGTACAGGTAGATCCAATAGTACGTTTAGGGGCTTCCTTTGTAGTTTGCGAAGAATTGTTATTTTCATTGAGCTGGTTTTGCTTGAAATTACCTCCATTGGTAAGCGCTGCTGCTAGTGACACAATAGAGGAACATGCTGGTGTCAAAAGATCCACCAGCTGAGAAAGCTGCCCAATCACTTTACGTAGTTCACCTCTGTCCTGTGAACACGTATTTTCAAGTGTTGTTTCACCTTCTGGACTCTCAGCCATCGCAAATGAACCAAAACCAATACGAAGGATGTATGCAAGTCTTCAAGAACCAAAACCCAAAGAATGGACTTGCAACGAGTGTCCAAAGGAAGGTCAGAAACCAAACACTTGAGTGAAACACAAGCACTTTATTCACAATAACGCCAAAACACAGGAAATACGTTTTCGACCCAAAATTCAAGTCTTCATCAGAAGTAAACAATTAACAGTCATCACTAAAACTCTTATATACTCATCTAATTGTGCAAATTGCAATAGTAATTAATCAATCAAATTAATTAAACAAACAATATAAATAGTGTAATTCATAAAATCATTTGTTAGAATTTCCAAGTTAAAATATATAATTTATAGTACTTTCCATAAATTAATATGTATTAATTCAACAATTAAAACTTTTAAAATTAAACTGTATATCAACAAATACATTTAATTAATTTAATTATAATAAAATCTGCTTTTATATTACTATGTGATTAACCATACCTCACAAAACCTTGTATATAGTGCCATCTTGTGGCTATACTTAAAATCACAGTTTGGCTGCCCTTAATTTTAAAACTGAAGAGATGGAAATCATGTCATTTAAACCTGGTGGTTTTGTGGAATCTAAAATAATTTGCCAAAATAACTCCCTATATTCAACCTAGATATTATTCTAGAAAGAGAGATCAGGAAAGTTTTATCCGAGCACAAGATATTCCCGAACTTGTCTGTAACGGAAAGAGTAATATTGGATGAATTGAGAAACAACAAGAACATTAGAATTATGCACCCAGACAAAGGGGGTGGCACAGTATTGATGGATTTCATCATGTATGAATCCAAAATGAAGGACTTATTAAATGACACTGCTAAATATTCACGAGCTTCCATTAATGAGGTTAATTTAGCACATTCTAAAGTCAAGTTATTACTTTATGACCTGCTATTAGAGGGGTCTATTAGTAAAGACATTTACAATTTTTTATTAAATTCACAGCCAAGGGTTCCATCTGTCTTTGGAATACCAAAGGTACATAAGGACCCAAACGATCCTCCACTTAGGCTTATTGTGGCATCTGAAGGTTCAGTTACAACTTCTTTGGCCAAATTTGTAGACGACAAACTGAAAAAGTTGTCATATGATAGTCCAACAGTTCTGAAGGATTCATGGGATTTCCTTAGGTGTGTTAAACCTGAATTACACTCCCCAGAACTGGCCTTTGTCACTTTAGATGTTGTAGATCTGTTTAGATCTATCCCTCATGACATAGGGCTCCAGTGGTTTGAAGACAGTATGAGGGACAGCAAAATGTTTACAGTGGACGATTTCAGGAACTGTTTAACATTTATGGATATTATCCTTCATAACAATTTTATGTTTTTTCAGGGAGAATTTTTTCAACAGAAAAGGGGAGTAGCCATGGGGGCCAAATGTGCCCCCACGTATGCAAATATAATCTTGTCCAGGTGGGAACAACTTTATATACTAAACTGTCCTTTTATTGGTTGTTGGTCCTTATACAAAAGGTTCTTAGACGACAGTTATTTTTTGGACAGATACCTATCAAAAATTTACAGAATTTTTGTACAACATTAAAAACACAACGGACTTTTTGGACTTTACTCATACCTACGATACGGACAACCTTACTTATTTGGATGTTTGTATCAGGAAGAAATTAGGTGGTTTTTCATCTAGTATTTATCGAAAGGAAACATTTTCCAGTTCTTATTTACATTACAAGAGTAGTCACCCCCATTTTCAGAAAAGGAACCTGGTTAAGGGACAGCTGGTTAGGGTCAGTAGAATGACCTCCGATGACGGTGATTTTTCAAATGAGTGTGCAAAACTAATGGAAATGTTTAGCAAACGGGGTTATCCAAATTCCTTACTACAAGAAGTAACTGATTCAGTGGTTCAGGAAAGGAAAAACAGATTTGCCCCTATTCTTGGAAAACCTATTCAGGAGGTTAAAGAATCAAGTATTCATACCCAAGAAGGGAAAAAGTGGGATGATGCATATATTATGGATTTCTCTGGAGATGCAGGAGTTGTGAAACAGATTATTACCAGAGAATGGAATAGGTTCACTGAGATTTCTGATTTAGAGGTATTGAAAAACAAAACACTTACATTTATATATCGTAAAGATTTAAATTTCAAACAACTTTTTGAGTTTGGAAAGGTTAACACCTCCTTAAAAAGACCAGGTACTTTTAAATGTGGTATTTGTCCACAATATACTCAATGAAGGTAGTATTTTAGTTACATCAAGAGACAGGGAGATTACCAGCAAATGTTTTTCCAATTGTAACACCAACGGAGTGGTATATTTTGCTACTTGTAAGGTTTGCACCTCATTTTATATAGGAAAAACCGAGAGAAAGTTAAGGAATCGTATATATGAACACTGTTATGAAATTAGGAAACAAAACAACAAAAATGCCCTATACAGACACACTTTGATTTGTCCGCAGGCTAAATTTCTTTTCTTTGTTTTGGAAGTTGTACCCAAGGAATTAAGAGGTGGTATGTGGGAGGCCAAACTTGAATATAGGGAGTTATTTTGGCAAATTATTTTAGATTCCACAAAACCACCAGGTTTAAATGACATGATTTCCATCTCTTCAGTTTTAAAATTAAGGGCAGCCAAACTGTGATTTTAAGTATAGCCACAAGATGGCACTATATACAAGGTTTTGTGAGGTATTGTTAATCACATAGTAATATAAAAGCAGATTTTATTATAATTAAATTAATTAAATGTATTTGTTGATATACAGTTTAATTTTAAAAGTTTTAATTGTTGAATTAATACATATTAATTTATGGAAAGTACTATAAATTATATATTTTAACTTGGAAATTCTAACAAATTATTTTATGAATTACACTATTTATATTGTTTGTTTAATTAATTTGATTGATTAATTACTATTGAAATTTTCACAATTAGATGAGTATATAAGAGTTTTAGTGATGACTGTTAATTGTTTACTTCTGATGAAGACTTGAATTTTGGGTCGAAAACGTATTTCCTGTGTTTTGGCGTTATTGTGAATAAAGTGCTTGTGTTTCACTCAAGTGTTTGGTTTCTGACCTTCCTTTGGACACTCATTGCAAGTCCATTCTTTGGGTTTTGGTTCTTAAAGACTTGCATACATCCTTCGTATTGACTTTGTAATCACTCTTGGAGCTGTAGATAAGCCAAAGGACAATGCAGAAAATTGAAAATGTAAACCAGACACAGAAAAAACACAAAAAGTGTCTGAATACTTTGATGATTCAAATGTGAGTATAAGTATCTTTTAAACCCCAAAGTTTCCAGAAAACTGAGAGATGGAATGAGAGGTAACAGAGGCTGCAAAAAGAGCATTTTGAACTTTGGGATTTTGATGTGTATGTTTAGAAAACAAAGGTCAGGTTTCCAGGTTCCTTCTTTTTTGGCACCACCAAAATTCTTAAATAAAATCCTTTGCCTCTTTGATCTAGGGAAAAAGATTCTACACCCCTCCCATATCAAACCAGCATCTGTTCTAGGATATGAGCGAACAACAGTGGATGGAGGATGTTTAACTGGATAAATTAAGATGAATCACTTGAAATGGAGGAAGGGAATCCCACTGCCAGTAGTAGCCTTTTTGAATGATTCTCAAAACCCAAGTGTTTGAAGTTACATGGTACCCTAGATGAAACTGAAGATCCAGACTTTTGGATAATTTTACAGAATTGCAGGGGTTGGGGTGGGGAGTTGAATACACTAGAGGGAGACTACTGTTGGCCTGTTTTTTAGATTGTCCTTTATTCTGAGAGAAGCTTTTTTATTCTTTGATCATCTCTGCTACTGATTTTTTTTTAATTATATTTGTTCTTTGCTGAGGATGATTTTCTCTTTTCTGAAAGAGGAACCTGAACTGGAAGAAAAATTGTTTATTACATTTTGGAAATGAGGGTTGAAAAAGCTGAGTAACCACCCTGAGTTTACTTTCTCATTTCATCAGTCCTTCTAAGGACCTCAGCAAAGGAAGGACCGAATAATAATACTTTAGCCAAGGGAGAATTCAGGATCTCAGCTTTGACATTCTCAGGTAATTTCTGAGAATGAAGCCAGGCAAATATTTTCATAAGTTCATAAGCATTACACTAGCTGCCTTTGCAGGCCATTTTAAGCCTAGATTATTTCTCTTCAAGATGAGAATCAAACCCTGTATCTTGTGTTTGTGAGGTAGACACCTTAACCATTATGCCACATCCCTACCCCTACTGGCATTGTTTTCTTATCAAAGTGCCAGTAGCATTGGCTCCAGATACAAATTAGCAGTGTCATAAGCACATTTTAAATAATGTTCAATTACCCGAGACGCAGAAGATACTACAGAATTTAGAGATGTTTTAACTAGTGAAGAAGGGGGTTCAGCAACTTATTTTCTGATATTGTCAAACGTAGCTCATGGAAATTTAGACATACGAGTCTGACCATTTACTGTTCTGAAGGTCATGGTGGAGGAAGTATATATTTCTTTCCCAAACCTATCAAATGCTTTCCCCAGTTTGTCAGAATGGACAAAAGGAGCTTGGGAGAAGCTGAATCTGATAAACTACTGCAGTTTCGGACCTGGGGTTATAATAAAAAAAAGTGTGGGTATGAGGAACCTTATTTAATTTATTAGACTTTCTGGGGGCAAATGAATGCTAATTAGGAAAATTGCTGGCTGCCAAAAATGCATCCTACAAGGCTGGCAACACTGGAGGATCCAGCTGCAGGTTGTAACAAATCATATTTTTGCTGAGATTATGGAACTTTTCTGTTCTCACTGAAATCACTCCCTCATTCTGGCAACTATATCAGTAAAAGATAACTCTTCAGGAATTTCTTTATCCTCTAAGTCAGATTCTCCACACTGTGGAGTGGAAATCTGAGGAACAGTCCAAGTTAAATTCTTGTCCCTCTGACTGGGAGTAGTATCGGAGACAGAAGAAAATATTTTCTTTTAAGGTGAGGGGTAGACTCTGCATTTAAATTGTTTAAAAGCCTTGGCAAAGCCCAAGCAGTCTTCCTTATCTGCTTTAGGAGGAAATACATGTCAAGTTTTATGTTCACTTTTTTTGGGAGACCACCAAGAAAAACAGCGGTTTGAAGGACACTCTCTTCCTCAGGAATGAGGTTTCTCAAAGTGGCTAAGAGAAAGAGTATTTCACGGTTCTAGTCCCTTCCCTGATGCCAAAAAAGCAGTTAGTGTCCAAGGCGTAAAGGAGTTTCACAGGCAGATAGTGCAGCCTTGAAAAGACTTACCCCTAGACTAAAAAATTACAGTTGTGTACACTTACCATAAATGTAGATGTTCAAGTGTATTCACTGTTGCAGTCATTACATTTGGGTTATCTGCCTGCAGGTAGCCCTCAGCTGGCCTGAATATCAAAGTCTTGGATTCCTGTGTCGGATGCTGTCTCTTCTTCCATGACGTCAGGTCGCCAGGGATATAAAACATGCAGCCGACGCCATTACATCAGTTTTTCTTGCCCCAGATGTCAGGTGCCCCCATAATGGGAAGCAATTATATGCAAGGTTACACCTCCAACAAAAAGCAAATACACCAGAAAGCTTAAATACACCAAACAAGAGGAAAGGTAGGGCCAAGAGAAGTCAGGGGGCTGGAGGGAGGGTAACCAGGACTGCAACAGTGAATACACTCTGACATCTACATTTATGGTAAGTGTACACAACTGTACTATGTTCTTCATGTTTCACTGTTGCAGTCATTACATTTGGGTTGATTCCCAAAGCTAAGGAAGGGAGGAGGAAGTTAGAGAGCATTAGGACCAGCTATTAAGCCCTGCAAGACTGCAGTGGCAAAACCAGCTCTGGATTTAGAAAACATAGGCACGTGGTAATACTTGGTGAAGGTATGTACAGAGCTCCAGATAGCAACTTCTAGGATGTCTCTGGTAGGGACACCTCTGAGAAAGGCTGTAGAGGTAGATGCAGCCCTGGTGGAATGTGATCTTATCCCCTGTGGGGTAGGTTTTCCATGGTGCTTATGGCAGAAATGAATGCAATGGGCTATCAACTTAGAAATGGTTTGCTTTGAAATGGCCTTCCCCTCTGCCCCTGCAGCAAAGCCAACTAGCAGCTGTTCAGATTTTCTGAGAGGCTTAGTCCTGTCCAAATAAAATCAAAGTGGTCTGTGCATGTTCAAAGAGTGCAGTACTCATTCTCCTTTGTTTTGTGGATTTGGGGAAAAAAGTAGGCACATGAATGGACTGATTAAGGGCCACACTAGACACCACCTTGGGCATACAGGAAGGATGGTCCTGAGGGAAACCCTGCCTGCATGGAAGATGATGAAGGGCTCCACTGCCATGAGGGCCTGTAATTCAGACACTCTTCTTGCTGAAGTGATGGCTAGAAGGAAAGATGTTTTCCAATAAAGGAATTTCAAATATGCAGTTGCAGCTGGCTCAAAAGAGGGAGTATTAGCTTTTCCAATACAAAGTTAAGGTCCCAGGCTGGAGTAGGGGCTCTCCGGGGGGGGGGGGGGTCTTATATTTTTGGCCCCTCTGAGGAATTGCTTTAGCAGGGGGTGAGAGAAGAGGGGTGGTTCAGTATTATAATGTGCTGAAATGGCAGAGGCATGAATTTTAATTGACAAGAAGGAGAGGCCCCTGTGGTGCATTTTTGTTAAATACTGAAGAATATGCGGTAAGCTGGGCACCGTTGTGCCCATCCCCAGAGTCTGGCTCCAGGAACAGTATCTTTTCCACTTTTCCACATAGGATTTTCTAGTACTAGGCCTCCTTGCCTCCAGAATGACATCTAGCACCTGCTTACTGAGGGATGCTATTGGAGAGTTGAAGGAATTAGCCAGGCTGCAAGGTTCTGGGTTTGAAGCTGAGGGTGCAGAATCTGGCCGTCCTGCTGGGACAGCAGGGAAGAGGTCTGAGGCAGGTGCCATGGTTCCAGCAGTGTCATACTGTGCAAGCGGGGGTATCAGTGCTGGTATGGCCAGTCTGCTGCAATCAGTACTGTCCTTGGTTTGTCCTGTTTGATCTTTAGCAGAACCTTCGAGAGGACAGGCAGAGGGAGAAAGGCATAAACTTGAGAGGCTTTCCCAGGTAAAGAACAGGGCATCCACTTTCCAAGCTTGACTGTGGGAAGTCCTTGTGCAGAATTTGTCCAATTGGTAGTTCTGAGGGGAGGCAAACAGGTCTATCTCTGGATTCCCCCATTTATTTCTCAAGAGGTTGAATATCTTTGTTTCCAGTTTCCACTCATGTGGGTCCATGAGGTCGTCTGCCAGGGAATTTAGCTTGCCTGGCAGGAATTGAGCTTGTAAGTGCACTTGGTAGCTCAAAGCTGTGTTCCACAGAGCCATGGCTAGTCTGCAGAGAGAGTACGAGCGGGTTCCCCCTTGCCTGTTTATGTACCACATAACTGTCGTGTTGTCTGTCTTTACCAATAATTGTCCTGGAAGAATGTGGTCCTTAAAGGCTGTCAGGGAATTCTGTACAGCTAACATTTCTTTTTGGTTGATATGCAAGTGCATCTGTCTCGGGTTCCATTTGCCCTGAATGCACTGCCTTGCCAAGTGAGCCCCCCCCATGCATAGTCTGCGGCGTCTGTTGTTAGGGTTTGGGCGGCAGGGGGTAGAGTGAATGGGAGCACCTTGTTGTGGTAGCAGGCCTCTGCCCACCAAAGGAACTCTGTCTTTATACAAAAAATGATAGGAATCATTGATTCCAGGTCCTGACAATGTTGACACCATACGCTTTTTAGATACCATTGTAGTTTCCTCTTATGCAGTCTTGCATATGGAATTAGTAGAATGCAAGAGGCCATGAATCCCAGGGCTTGCAGGATTTTCCTTGCAGATAGCTGGGTCTTTGTGGCCAGTAGTTTGAAGTAGGTTGTCAAATAAACTTGTTTCTCTGGAGTGAAAAAAGCCATCTGGGAAGTTGTATTCAAGCTTGCTCCCAGGAATACAATTTGTTGGCAGGGTACCAGGTGAGATTTGTTTTCGTTTATAGTGTACCCCAGTGAGTTTAGAAGTTTCTTTACGAATGCCAGATGTTTTAATAGCAATTCCTGGCTTTTTGCTCGAATCAGACAATCGTCCAAGTATGGGTATATTTGAATATTTCTCTGCCTGCAAAATGCAGTGGCTGGAGCTAGACACTTTGTGAATACCCTGTGCACAGTAGACAAGCCAAAGGGAAGTGCAGAGAACTGATAGTGCATGGAGCCTGCCCTGAAGCGTAGGTATTTCCTGCAATATTCCCTTATTGGGATGTGCAGGTAAGCTTCCTTTAAGTCTACAGTTGCCAACCAGGAATCTTTGCCTAGCACAGGAAGCAGCTGTTGAAGTGTTAACATCTTGAATAAAAAGTATTTCGAATAGAGCGGTCCAGGATAGGACGCCAGGAGCTGTCTTTTCTGGGTACCAGGAAAAGTCTTGAATAAAAACCGTGTCCTTTTTCTTCTGCTGGAACTGGTTGAATAGCCCTGATACTTAGAAGAGAGAAAAAACTACTGTTGAGCCTCTGCCCAATGATATGGGGGTAGATCTGGCAAACTGTTTGGGGTTGGTGGGGTGTGGAAGTGGAATTTGTATCCTTGTGAAACTATATTTAAAACCCATTTGTCCTGGGTAATGAGTTCCCAGTTTTTTGCATGCAGTGCGAGCTTTCCTCCTAAGGGTGCAGGCCAGTGTGTACCTTGAGACTGTAGCCTAGCTGGTCTGCTGTTCCTGGGTTTGGACTGAGAAGGCCTGGAAGAGACTAGAAAGGATCAATTCTTAGAAGGCCAATGCCTACTAAATCTGTGAGGCTGTACTTGCAGGAAATCTTTAACAGTTTGCATAGATTTAGCTTTTTCCGCCATCTTTTCAAGAACTTCTGCTTTGTTGCCAAACAGCCTGTCTTGGTTTAAGGGAGCATCCAGTAATTTCGCTTTAACATGATCTGGCAAGTTTTGCTCCTTAAGCCAAGCATGCCTTCTAAGTACAGACCCAGTGACAGCAGCCCTGCAAGATGCTCTAGTCAAAACAACACTGCAAAGTATGTTTACCAACTTGTTCAGCAGAATGCATTAAATCCTGTAATTCTTTATGTTCAGCACAGTCAGGAATCAACATAATTTTCTGTTTAAGTAGTCCTGCTGATACTTTAACATGTGAAACTGGCAATTTAAGGCCCTAATGGACAAAGTAGCAGAAGTGTATACCTTCTTCCCCCATCTGTCCAAGGCCCTGGAATCTCTATCAGAGGGGGTAGGGTTTTTGGCAGCAGTAGCCGTAATGCCTTTTGGTCCTTGGGAAATGGTCTCTGGATCCACAGTAGCGTTCTTGAAAAGGAACATGTGAGAGTCAGGTACTCTGTAATACCCATCAGGTTTTCTGAGAGCTGGAGGTAGAGTCTGGGGTCAGGTTAGATTCCAAGAAGGCATCATCTACAATGTCCAGAACAAGAGGGAAAGCTAAAGGCCTGTGTTGAGGGAGGAGTAAGAATTCTCTACACATCTTTTTGGAGTCAGAGTAATCCTGGCATTCCCATCGGAAATGCTCCCTAAGAGAGTGCAAGGTTTCACCAAAAGAAAAATCTTCTGATGTGGAAGCAGAGGGAATGGAATCCTCATAGATGGATAAGGGCAAATCCTGGTAATCAGAAAAAACAGAAATTTCAGAATCCTGATCAGAAGAATCAGAAAGAAAATCAATTCCAGGTCTCTTAGAGGGGGAAGGCTGGCTTCCCCTAATTAAAGTAATAAGGTCTTCAGACATTCTAAGCATTTGTTTTTTAGGCATATGGGCCTGACCATGCGGTTTGGACGTTGGTTTTCTAGGTGTGGGTCGAGTTTTAGGCCTCGAAGATGGCGTCGGTATGAAATGCAAATCTGTATGCCTGAATACACCCTCAGAAGCCGGTGCCTGCACAGCTGCTCCAGACCCATCCAAGGTAGAGACATCAACAGGTTCCATAGTCGAAGAAGCATCTCGTGGCATACCAGACTCTGAATGGGTCTCAGTAGAGGCCTGCAAATCTGAAGTAGCGGGTATCAGGGGTTGCGAAAGCACCTCACTGAAGTGAACTCATGCGAACTGGTGACTAGCTTAATGGAAGCGCTGTCAGCAGTTTTGGACCTATGTGGTCTGTCTCTGTCTTTATCTTTACATTTTTTTGGAATGTCAGTAGTCAGATGGCTTACTGAAACCATTTCTGGACAGTTAAACAGAGTACCAAAATAATTATCTGCAAAAATAGACCAACGACGAATAGTTTGGGGGTCGAATATGGCACAAAATCGACAGCGAGGGACGTCACAGTCTGGGCCAAAGCAAGGAATGCAGTACGAATGAAAATCTTTATGAGGTATTTGCTTTCTACAGGTTACACAATTGTTAACTTTTACTGACTTCGGTTAAGAGCAAGAAAAAGGATCCCCAACGGGGTACTTATCTTTTTTTAAGACTTCAGCTCAGAAACTCATTTCAGGAGTCGGCTGACCGGCACTTGCGAACTGCTTCTGCTTCGGACACAGCGCAGCAAGAAAGACTTATGTAATGGCGTAGGCTGCATGTTTTATACCCCTGACGACCTGACGTCATGGAAGAAGAGACAGCATCTGACGCAGGAATCCAAGACTTTGATATTCAGGCTGGCTGAAGGCTACCTGCAGGCAGATAACCTAAATGTAATGACTGCAACAGTGAAACACGAAGAACATCTACTTTCTAATGTAAATTTTTTTTTTTTTACAGATAATCACTTGCCCCAACACTATTATGCAGAAATAGAAAGTGCTCTCACAAAAAAATAAAAATAAATAATGGAATACTCACATGGATGCAGGGCTGACTGTCAGATGAAAAAAGTATCAGACAAAAGGTTAGCAGAGCTTAGAAAGATCAGAGAAAAACATTCTAACAGGAAATTTAGGATTTGTAGAAAAAAATTAAATGGCAACCCCAAAACCAAATCTCCAAACTTCTAACGTGAGGCTAAAAGTTCAATTTTCCATAAAAATACATAAAACAAATATTTTATAATTTAGCTGTGCAAAGTTTTAAAACTGGCTGAATTCAAATATAGTCATTCAAAATAAATGATGTGTACTCCCCAAAGGGGTACTTAACCGCCCAACCTTGTAGCTGAATGTTGATCACACAAAGCCTACAGAGGAGCACACTCTTCAGAAGTTTTGGTGTTGTAGTTACTGATTTTATCCTGTTCTCTAATGCAGTGCAGTAGCTTGAGTGCATGGAAGGTGCCCTGAATGTTGTGTTCTAATCCTGGCAAAATATGTCAGATATAGTTTGAGCTACTACAACAGTGATCTAAACAATGAACATTAAATTCCCTGTTCTACAGCCATTCACTGGGATTCCTTTGATTCTACTCAATTGGTCTGACAATGTATTTGTTCTGAATGAAAGCCACAGTGCACTGAGAGTCCCATGTCTGCACAGGTAAGAATACACCCCCACATACTTGCTGATACACCACAGTATTACAATGTTCAGTGCTGCCAGATATGAAATGAAGTTTCTGATGGCTTGTATCACTGCTGGCATTTCTTTTACATTGATATTTTTTTCTGAATGTCCTGTCCCAACTCTCCTGAACTTTCAGATTGCTCATGTGGGCCACCCAGTCTAGGTCTGAGGGGCCCTGACGGTCCAAGTTCCAGGATTTGTCTTGAAGGACATACCCACATTTAGGGAAACGTTCTATCTATAAAATTTCATTGTTGATGCAAGGTGTCAATGGAATGGGACACTGCAATGACTGGGCATACTTGCACCAGCTGTTTCTCGGGTACCACTGTAATGTCATTATATAAAGTCTTACCAGGAGAGCCATCAATATATTAGGCCATGTATCCAAAGACTATGGCAGGGATCTGGTCCAGCTGTCAGTCTTTATGAATATTATGACCGAAGAAGAGTTTTGTCTTCTAGAAGAAATGCTTCTCCTTCTCTGTATCCATCAATACACTTAGAAATAAAAACATTTTTTTAACACCTTTATTAACTTTATGCATTACACAATGACATGGGCACACATATAATTATAAAAAGAAATCTAACAAACCTTTATATAAATTTGTCTTTTTTAAGCATTATACATATTTGGTTTATTAGAAGTAAAACTAGCCTTATGGAAGAAGTTAGGACTTTGGAAGATTTGCAGACAGTGCCAGTATGAAAACAGCTGACAGTGGTTTGAAGAGCATTCTGGATGTCCTCCAGGGATGTAACCTGAATAAGGCAGTCATCCAGATATAGACAGATGTGGATTCCCTTTGCCCTGTAAAATACAATTACTGCAGCCAGGTACTTACGGTGTAGTAGACAAGCCAAAGGGCAAAGATATGAACTGGTAATGGGTACCTGTTGCTTTGAATCTGAGATCAGTTTATCCACCTTGTTTATGGGGATGTGTAGATAAGCATCCTTTAGATCACAGGTTAGTATGCAGGTCTGTGGGAGGAGCAAGACTCTCCAAGGACAGCATTTTGAACTTTGGAGCTCTCTGTAACCTGCTCATTTTCAAAAAGTCCAAAACTGGATCCCCCTGTCCCTTCTTTTCTTAAAATGAGAAACAGTCCTAGTAAAAGTCAGTCTCATTTTCTTTTTCTGAAACATATATTGCTCCCTGGGATAACACTGCGGTGGTGGTGGTGCTGCGGTAGCATTGTCGCCTCACAGTAAGACATTGTTTTGTTCGATTCTCAGCTAGAGCGTCTTCTGTGTGGAGACATGTGTGAACGGGTGTACCTTTGTTGAAGGTTGTGTGTCAGGGCTGGCAACTCAGCACGTAAAAATCTACTGCCAATCATTAGCGGACCGGAGTTCCGCTGTGGCGACCCCTAACCGGGAAAAGCCGAAAGACACAACATATTGCTCACTGGGATAGCGACTTTATGAGGTGAACAAATAAGTTTCTGCTGGTCTCTGGGAACAGAAGTAATGCCTAGAAATCTTGGTTTCTTTTGGAAACGTAATCTGCAACCTTTCTTCACTATCTGAAAGTTACCCATTACTATGTAAAGAAAATTATCCTGAATCATATCCTTGAGTTACTGTGGTCAGGAACAGAGGGTTGAGGTGGAATTTCTGGGGAGCACAGGGGTGAGCTTTTCTGAGTTATAACTGCTCTCCCTGACTGTCATAGTCCAGAAGCCCTTCAGGCTTTCCTCTCTAGTCAGCAATCTACTTTATGTAGTGGCCCTTATGTAATTTAGTCTTCTCCTGTTTAGGACTGAAAGGCCATCTTTTACTTGGGTTGTTTCTCACACACCTTGGAGATGGGAAAGAAAAAGATCGCTAATGATTGCATATCTTTCATGACAACCTGGGTACAGAGATAGCATACATCTCACTTTACAGGCCTTTGTGTACCCCCCCCCCCCTTCTGTCTCAAATGGCTAAGGAGTGATTCTTGGAACTTTTAACATGTGACATAGTCAATGGCCCTAACAACCAGGAGAGCTGCGGTGTTGATCTTTTTCCTGAGATGGAAAAGTATCCTGCTTTCGACGTTTTTTGTTTTTTTTTTTTTGGAATGGGATTCTTGTATGCAGCCACATCTGACATATTGCTGGAATCTATGGACACCACTTCTGAATTACCAATTAGGTTCTTGTACAAGTGTTTGTGGGAATCATGAACCCTATAAAAATGGTCTGGCTTCCTTGAAGAAAGTTGTTGGGAGTCAGGCACTAAAGAAGCATTACAAAATGCAACACCTGGGACTTCTGCATGTGGAGGAATTGCCAGTGGTTTTGGTTATGGAAGATCCAGAAAAGTTCTGACAAAACTGTAACTCCCCATTTGAAGGTGTTTTTCATTGTGTGTGAGATAGATCCAAATGAGATGATCTCAACTGGTAAGGCTGAGGAGACTCTGCCCTTATTGTCAGAATGCAGGTTATCAGAGTCCCCCTGAGGAGAACTCATTCTTTTCCTTTTAGAAGGCAGTAACTTTGATGGTAACCATTTTAAATTCTATTTATTTATTTTATTTTATTTATTTTAACAAATTATTTAAACAAATGTAAAATAAATAAAATAAAATAAATAAATAAAATAAAATTCTAGTGCTTGAAATGCAGAGACTGAATGGCTGAAAATTTGAATCAACATATACTAACTCCAGTACTGTAATTTCTTGGAATATTCCCTTTTCTCTGAGGTAGTGTAATCTGAAAGCTAGTATATCTGTGTGTGTGTGTGTGTGTGTGTGTGTGTGTGTGTGTGTGTGTGTGTGTGTGTGTTTTGGGGGGGGGGCTTGCCTCTCTACAAAAAAACTAATTTAAAAGAGAGGAGCAATGTTCAATATTCTCTCTTCAGTATTTATTTTTGCCACTTCAGGACTTGGCATTATGAGTCTAGACATTTCAAAGGGAAGCCAATTCTGTCACTGTATTTTTCAAAGGTTGACTTCCTGGATTTTAGAAAATACATTAAATTCTGAGCAAACTTGAATATATCTTGTGAGGGAGCCTGAATGTGGGATGGAGAGAAAGCCCACTCAGCTCAGTCTGAGACAAGCTGTCCAACTACCATATAGGCTTAGAGGTCTTGACCTAGACTTCAAAGTGCAGTCCACCTTGGAGGCTACATTTTGTGACAGGATACTGGAGAACTTCATCCTGTCTCCTTTAACCTCCTTCAGTAAAATCTGTGTGGGGATAACAGCATCCTCTGCACTTGACAAGGTCCAAGAACAAAAATGCACAGAGGTTTTACTTCCTAAGGGTATACTAGCAACCAGTGAAATGGCAGTCTCCTGGGGGGTTGAGCCAGAAGACTCAGCAGAATCTGTTGCCATACAAGAAAGACTATGAAGGAGCCTCACTGAAACCAGCATCTTTGAGCACAGGTGTGCCATCAGAATCAGAGACAGTGCTATAACCTTTCCAAATTCTCTTGGTTTTCTGGCACTTCTATCAAGACTTCTTTTTCTTCTGCAAGAAGTCAGCGGAAAAACTTACTGGTGGTGCGGTAGACTGGGACCAGATGTGCATCCTCTTCAGTGATATGAATACCTGGAGAAATTCCACATTCCCAACATGGTCCTTTGGTTACCCAAAGCACACTGGGGACAAATGCGCACATCATGCTCTAAACCCAGGCACAAAAATAAAAAAAATATAAAAATCCCTGTACACTACCTGCTTCTTTCAACTAAATCTACAAACCTTAGCACAAGACATCTGCAAATATCACTGAAAAAACAAAACTACAGTAAGCAAAGTTAAAATTTTCTTTTCTAGTGGGGTACTTATCCGAAAACTCTAGAAGCAGAACAACCAGATGGATGGATGACAATGGGAGATTCAAAGTGTGCATGCTAACTGTGACAAGAAAGACCTAAAGATGGTGACAATTTGCATCTCTTTATACCAGTGACATCCTGGCTTCTGGGTGGAAGTTTGCCAGCCTGGAAGGGGACACGAAGAGAACAGCTTTGAATGTTGGGTCTGCCATCAGATTTATCCGGGCAGGAACCCTAAGAGTCAGTACTGCAACACTCAATTATAAATATATCACCTTTAATGAATGGATCAAGGAGGAAATAATTACATGAGAACAGTGGGCATACTAGATTCATTAATAATTTGAGTAAGGCCAAATACAGAATTGTATTGGGACAGTCTAGCCAACTAAAATTGAATTCATTCAGAAAAATTAAGTTTCTTTTAATAAAACAGACCATTGTATACTAAATGCAGTAGATTTTCAAACAAACAAATAGACCTTGGAGGTGCAATGCATTCACAAGAAAAATGCAATTGGGTGCAACATCCAATTCATATTTTAGCAGTGAGCCATTTAGCAGCATTTGAGAGGGATGCTTGGCTTGGTTATAATCAGGAGCAGGAAAAGTGCTTGATTGGAAGTAGATCACTCCTTCCCTGCCATTGCCCTGTCCTACCAGGCAATATATTATCTACTATCCAAGTTTCTACAATGGTGAGAAAATCAGGGGCTTGAGAAATGTTCCATGTTTAACCGGGTCTCAATTACTTATGCTTTCCATGATCAAGCTGGATGTTTTTAATATATTTACTGTAAGAATTTGAAGTTTCCATGAGTACTATGAAAAGTAATATATGAGATCTGATATATGGAATATGAGTGATGCAAAGGGCCTGGGTTTAGATGAATATTGCCAGCCCTTGCTCATTTCTAAATAATGCAAGAATATGAGCTACTGGCAGGAAGCAAAATTCTCTCTTCTAGTGTGACAGATTCAGACTTTGAGGCTGTGATGTAAAATCTTGCCCGGTTGTTGAATCAGGAACAAGTGTAGAAAATATCGGAAAATCTTGCAAATAATATCTCTACTAGTGCAGACTCAGGAACAAGTGCTACCATGAATCCTGCAGGGGACAAGTCAGGGACTTCAATGTTGTAGTCTCAATATTATGGTCTCAGGATATTGATTTTCAAAATTTTGCATTTCAATGTTTCAACAGTAAACTAGTCAACAAGTTTGACTGACTCTGTTCTAGAGCAGTGCTTTTAAGCTGTGCCAAACAGCCACATTCTCTAACAGATAATGCAGAGGATATATAAACCTTCTTTCCATATCTGCTTCATAATCTCGAGTGCTTGACCAAGGGAATTAACTGCCAATAATACAGTTTTCACACTTTTACCAGATGTGGACAAAAAATGAGTTGCAATAACAGACTTACGGATGTTACATGGAAATTTTCTTTCAGTGCTTTGCAAATCTTGTCAGGCTCTTTATGGACAGAAGGATGAGCATTACAAGCAGTAATTACTAATGTTTAATGTACAATATGGTACAGGCACTGTCTATGTTACATCTGGAAGCCTCAGCTTTTTTTTTTCATTGTTTTGTTTCTCATACGAAATGGGACATCCTGCTGAACACTTAAGACCAGGGATATCCAGGGTATGCACACTCTTCATACCTATTCAGTTTGTATACTGAATGAATTTTAAGTTTACTTAGCACAACAAGCATTCAGATCTTTTAGCTGTTTAATACAACTTACTCCCTTTACATTTTTCAAAAAATATTTCAGTATTTGCATAGTGTCCTTCTTATGCTACAATTACAATTTTAGAAACACAGGGATATTCTGAAGTCTCAAATTATGGGATTCAGTTGTATAAATTACTTTCACTATTTGAGGTTCATCACCTCACGTTTTAAATAAATGTAATATACCCAGGATTATATTTTCTACAAGTTTAAAACATTCTAGTATCAGGTTTTCTCAGGAAAACATTTTCCGGTTAATTTAAATTCATGCTGGAAATTTTTAACCAAAAAAGATTTAAAAATATGGGCACTTATGAAGTTGCCTGATATCTTAAGCATCCACTGTTTTGATGGATGTATTCCCCCACATTTACTGTATCCAAAGTATTCTAGGTAAAGCATTCCTAACTCTGTTTTTCTTAATATAAACTTACGGTTAAATTACATTGGTTGAGGTTTCCTAAATCACTTGGCTAATTCCTGCAATCCCTCTGGTGGATTGAACATTCTGGAGTTCTACTGATACTGCTTGATTGCTGGGACTGTAAAACTTTTTTTCTTCATATTTTAGATTTCTTTCATAAATCCAGGTAATGGCCTCTTTTAAGCATTCATATCTCAGTAAACGTTATTAAGCAGGTAAGATGCAATCCTTTGCCTTTACTACATCTGAATAAACCATCTTTAGTTAAGCTTAAAAACTCTACATTTTCTTATTGATATAAATTAAAGGTTTTCAAAGCTTAGTCATGATAACAGATAACATAATCTTTCTACTTTTGTGGCACTCACATACAATACTAGCATTTTGATTAGCAATGAAATGGTTAATCTGAAATGTTTTCCATAATTAAAAAGTCTGTTTTACTTTAAAAAAAAAAATACGACCATCTAAGAATCTACTCAAAATTAAAAAAATGTAAGAGTTACACTTCTATACTTATCATCATTATGTTAACCATCAATGAAAAGTACATTAATGACTTTGCAACACTCAAGATTGAATATTTAGAGATGGTCATCATTGCTTTATATTACAAAAATCTAATTTATATTAATAATCAGACAGCACAGAAAATTAAAAGTATGTTTTTTCATGCCTCGGTTTGATAGAGGTGCGATAGTTTACCAAAATTAAGCACATATGGCAGTATTTATGGATAAAAGATCAACAGAAAAAGCTTGGATCAAGAAAGAAAATATTTTCTATTTTATCGGGTTTGATTCTCTGGTTAAGAGCTACTTGAATACATTAATTCATTTATAAATGTATAAATCTGAAGCGATAATGGGTCTGATGTTGTTGGACCAGACTAATCTGAGAAATGACTACATTTTTCCTAATGTGAAGTCTGGGCAAAGGAATCATTAGAATCATAAATAACATGAAATCTGAATCCTGAGATATTCCTGTGCTGAAGTCAGAGACTGACTGGAAAAGATCAGGAAGTCTTCCATGCAGAGGTTGAATTTGTCCTGAGGAAGAAAATCCCCTTTGAGGGATGTATCCAGAATGCATCCCAGCAACACCATCTTGTAAGAAGGAATGAGGGAAGATTTCTGAAAGTTCACTTGGAATCCCAGTCTGTGGAGGAGATAATTTACCAAAGTCAGAGATTCCAAACATTGAGAATACTCTGAAAACGTATGACAAGCATTTAAATATGGAAAGATGTGAATGCCTTGCAACCTGCAATGCACTATTACAGGTGCAAGACACTTTGCAAATAACCTTGGTGCTGTAGATAATCCAAAGGGTAATACAGAGAACTGAAAAAAATGTAAGCCAGATACAGCAAATCTTGAAAAAGCCTGAAATCTTTGAAAAAGTGGAATTTGATAAGCATCTTTAAAATCTACTGTTATCAGGAAACTGAGGGAAGGTATGAGGGGTAAGACAGACTGAAGGGATAGCATTTTGAACTTTGAAACTTTGACAAACACCGAGAAAGGCCTAGAACTGGTCTCTATATTCCCTCCATCTTTGGCACCAGAAATATTCTCAAATATAACCCTTTCCTTATTCGATCTAGGGGGCTCTGGTTCTATGACCCCCAATGGCAGTATTTGCTGGATGATAGGAAGTCCCTGGAATGAAGAAAGGGACTCCTACTCCCATCTATATCCTTGCTGAATATTTCTCAGAAATCATTTGTCTGAGACTATCTGATGTCACCGAGGAAAAGGCAAACCTAAAATTAGGAGATAACTTAAAGGATTGCCAGAGTGGGGGAGGGAATCTGGAAGGGGCAGATAATCTTTCTGCCCTTGGTTCTGAAAGGCACTCACATCTTTTCTGAGCCTCACTGCAACTGCTTTTTGAAAATCTGTTTGTCTTTAGCCTGCTGAGAATGTTTGTTTAGTTTCCTGTAAAACGGTCTTGCACTGGAAGAAAAATCTGAGTAAACCCCTGAGTTCCTTCTTTTATCAAATCTTTTCAGGACTTTGGCAGCAGATGGGGAAAATAATACCTCTTTATCAAAGGAGGAGTTCAGAACCTCAGATTTGACGTCTTCAGTTCAATTTTGTAAATGTAACCATGTAGACTTTCTCATAAATGAACCAGTAGCAGATGTTTTTGGGACAGCATTTGCAGAAGCATAAGAACATTTTAAAGAATATTTAGTTACTCAAGAAACAGAAGCAACTTAATTTAGAGAAGTTTTATTCCCTGACAAAGGAAGATTAGCAAATACCTTCCTCATATTCTCAAAGGAAGCATGGCTTTAGAAAATTTTGAAGGTACATGCAGCAGAAGAATTAACTTTTTCCCCAACTCTATGAAAAGCTTTGCCATCCTTGTCAGACAGAATGAGATTTGCATTCACAGACTGTTTTGTCAGAGATCACTGCAGGGTCACATCTGAGGTTATAACAAAAATATTTATATGTCTGAGGAACTCTAAACAGTCTATCAGACTTTTTAGGGTTTAGAAAACATCATCTAATGTTGGTAAAACAAGAGTAACAGCTGCAGGCTGAGGGAAGTCCAGTTGTAATCATAACATTTTTGCTGGGATGCTGGCATTTCACTCTGATCCCACTGAAAATAATTCTTTAATTTTGGAATCAGTTTTAGGAAAAGATAACTTTTTATGGGGTGTCTTAAGTGTCACTTTCTTCAGAAGTAAATTCTACTGCCTGATCAGAATTAACAGATGAAATCCACTCGCAGTCCAGTCCTTGTTCTTTTGACTGGGAATCAGTGTCCGAAAGAGAGGAAATTACTCCTTTCTTTATTAGCCACTGAGGAATCAGTTTTTAAGGAACAAAAGGCTTGAATTAAACTCTTAGCAAAGCCTAGTACATCTTCCTTGTCCAAAGTCAGGGAGAGTGGGGAAGCCAAATGCTTAACTGTGTTTCTTGTTTCTACGAGACCCCTTAGAACAGACTGATTCAAAGCAAGGACACAAGCTTGGAAATCAGATATCTTAGCCTGGCTATGTGGTAAAGAATTATAATCCCCCTCTTCCAAGACAGACATGAGTGGTTCTCCCACATCCACAGAAGACATCCCAAAAGCAAGAGAGGAAATATACACTGATCTGTCTGAAGACTTTCACAGGCCTTGTACATTTACCCAACATAAACTGATCCCCAAGCAAAATCTGAAGTGTCTGTAGTTATAAAACGACTTGGGACAAGAGCAGAGAATACAATACATGGGTTTTGAGTCATTTGCTGTCTACACCTATGCAGTTCCTTTTTGATGAAGCCCAAAATTTGAATGTGAAATTCCAGTGTATGAGAATGCTCCACGTATTTTTTAAAAGACACTGAATTTTTCTCACGTGGACCCTGGCATGAGAAATCACATGAATTACAGAAGCCATGAACCCTAAGATCCTGAGATATTTCCCTGCAGAAGTCTCAGACTGACTGGAGAAGCCAAAGAAAGTTTCCAGACAAACACATTTTCTTGGGTAAGGAAAAACATTTTGCTGTGATACTAATATACCCTGACACTGATTGCCCAGCAGGGCAAGGCTCTTTATTCACCCCTCACCAACCAAGTGACTAAGCAGCTCACCCTACTATTCAGGCATGACCAAAGGGCAACTTCAGTTGCACTCTCCAGTCCAGTTGGTGAATCTGGGTACCTGAGGCAATGTTACAACTGCCTCATGTACACAGACAACCCTCTCCCCTCCAACCACAAAACACTAACATATGCAAGAGATGTAATTATACAGCCAAACTGGAAGCTAAGTTGTCTCCACCCAAGACTAGAACAGACAGTCAAGAGGAGAAGATTAACACTTGCACCACACCTCCAGCCACACACAAACCTACTAAAACAGCACTGGCAAAAACACACAAAATCATACTCGGAGGCTCTAAATAAAAACCTCCAAAAGCATCGGAGATCTCCAAAGCAGACACCCAAACAACCTGCACTTCCCGTCACAAACCAGACAACACAAAAACACAAAATCAGTGTGCCACACAATCACAGCCCTTAAGGCGAAATAACATACCTAACACACTAGTAATAGGTGACTCTATAGTCAGGCACACTGATGTCCCACTCACTAGACTGGACAAGCAGAAGGTTACTGTTAGCTGCCTGTCGGGAGCCAGAATCCGCCACATAACACAAGCACTCAGGTCACTCCAGAACAAGTACAAATATGACTCTGTCATTGTTCATGTTGGTGTGAATAACCTGAGACATACCTCCCTGGACTACACGAAAAGAGATATGCTGATCATGCAGCCCAGGCTGGTATGACCCTGAGTAGCATCCTGCCCTCACCAAGAATGATACCTCAGTATAAAAAAAAATGATCAATTTCAACAATTGGCTAAGCTTCTGGTGTCATTCAAAGGGGATCCAGTGTCTGTCAGCCTGGGACAACATGCTCGACAAGCCGCGTTGCTTCACAAGAGATGGCTTGCACCTGTCACCCCCTAGGCTTTCGAATACTGGCCAAGACTCTTGCTGCCCCCATAGTGCCTTTTTAGGCAAGGCTCAAAAGTCAAACCCACCTCCATAAACAGCACAATTAAAAAAAAACTGAGGGTTATGCTACTCAACGCCAGGAGTTTAAATCTCAAAATGCACGCGCTCGAAGCACTCCTCAGTATGGAGAATGTCGACATCTGTGCAGTAACTGAAACCTGGTTCAAGGCTCCAGAGAGCACCCCAGCACTACCAGGCTACAACTCATACCACACGTTTTGGCTACAGAATACAGACTGAAACACAAAAGGAGGGTGTGTATCCATATTCATCAAGGATACCTACACCTCCAGGTTAGTGGCGCAGCATGATACCTCTGAGATCATCCATGTGCAACTAACATTGGGCAAATCTGCAATGCAAATTGTGGCCTGCTACAGATCACCCTCCATGACCCAGGACCACCACTCCACCTTTCTGGAGACACTGGAAAACATGAAGGTCCTACTGAACACCCTGATATTGGGTGATTTCAGTTACCCTACCATTCACTGGGAAAACTACTCGAGTACAAATTCTCAGGCCCAGCGCTTCCTGGAATTCATCAACTCAAACACCCTGGATCAGTTGATAAACTCCCCTACCAGAGGCAAAAACATATTGGACCTGGTCATCACCAACATGGGCGACAGGTGCTCCACACTAAAGGTCAACCAGTCACTGGTTAGATCAGACCATAAACTAATCACTCTGGATGTCCACACTCCCCACCACCCCCAACTAAGGAAACCACAGTAAAAAAACTTTTCTAAAGCAAACTTCACCTTACTTAAGATAGAGGTGGTAAGTTTCACAGCCCCCACGCTACCGGATAACGCTGCCCAAGATGCAGAAACCTTTGCAAATGCACTCTATGAGCACCTACAAGGATGCATGGATCGTGCCATCCCTAGCAAAACCAAGACTCACTCCTCTAAGAGAAGGTGGACCCCCTGCAATAAACAGGCTATACAATAGGAGGAAACTAGTTCAGAAAAAAAACAAATCCCAAGAAGGAAAGACATCCCTGATCAGTATCAGTAAGAAACTAAGGTCCCTCATGAAATCATCCAAGGCTAACTTCGAAAGAAAAATAGCCAAGGATTCAAAAGGTAACCACAAAGCCTTCTTTAGCTATGTTAAGAATCTAAGTGGCAACTCACAGACATGCACTGAACTAATGCAAAATAGCACAAAATGTACTGAACCTACTGATATTGCCAACATCCTGGCAGACAGATTCAGTGCAAACTTCAACCCCCTCTCACCTCCAAAAGGGCCCACAACAATACCGGAAAAGTGTAGTGTCCCAAAAATTACAGACGCACAGGTGAAAACAGCCCTTTCAAAAGCCAAAAACGCAGCGTCAATGGGACCAGATGGTGTCCCAGGCTGCGTCTTGTGCGAACTACAGAAGAAACTAACCCCCCACCTAAACACGCTGTTCAACCTCAGCCTCTCCACAGGCTATGTGCCCATGGAATGGCGCACAGCAACGGTTATTCCTCTCCACAAAGGAGGGGCCACAACTGACCCTGGTAACTATCGCCCCATAAGCCTGACTAGCCTGGTCTGCAAGGCTATGGAGTGCATCATCATGGAACTCATTAAAAAGACATTGGGAATCTCCAAACACTTGACCCAACCCAGTTCGGCTTTGTTAAGGGCAGATCATGCCTACTAAACCTGGCTGGCTTCTTCGAGACAGTCACCAAGGCCAGAGATGAGGGAAAGGTGGTTCACACAGCCTCGCCTTGACCTCGCCAAGGCTTTCGACACCATTCCCCACTCGGGTATTACAGAAAAACTCACCAGCCTGAACATAAGCCCCTACATCACAAGATGGGTTGCCAAGTGGCTTACAGACAGAACTCACATGGTAAGAATAGCGGGCTCCAGGTCCGACTCTAAACCAACAGCAAACAAAATACCTGCACATTCGGCTGGTGCACGGCTATGCCATATCAACAGAACAGCAAAAAAGAAAAATCCAGCACACAGTTTTTTCAGTGTAGCCTTCTGACAAAGGAATACTTTATTCCATGAAGACTGAGTATACATGAACCTCATTGCTCTTGAACCTGATATGGTCAATGACCATGAAGCTAAAAATCCCTGTGGGATGTTTGAGTATGTGTTTATATAAGGAACTCAAAACTTTTTTGTTTCTGATATCATGTAAATGTTCACCGATCCTTAATTTAAAGGGTTGGGAAGTCTGTCCCACATAAAATGCCCGACAGCTACATTGGGCTAAATAAATAACCAAACTGGTACTGCAGTTTGCAAAAAAGGAAACATTATAAACATGTGGAGAATTATGAGAAGTAAAACTATCTGACTTGAGCACCCTCGGACAATATGAGCAGTGCCCACATGGAAGACAACTCAGCAAAAGTTGCCCAGTTACTGACCGTATCAGGTTCAAGAGCAATGAGGTTCATGTATTACATGAATTATTAACGAATAAAGAAAAAATGTGGATTGTTAAATTGGGAGCTCTATTCTCACCTGGGTTGAATGACCAATTTTGAATGATTTTGCAATGGATCATCATTTATATATTTATTACTGGATTCCTGTACACACAGATATTTTGTGATATCTGAATATTCTGTTCTATATTATTTTTATTTAGTTTTGTAATATATTTTTATCCACTAGAGGGCGATATTACATTGCATATAAATGCATGTGAATGAATAGTCTTCATTTGATTTTTTTTGTGGTGTGGTTGCTGAAGAAGGCTTTTGCCTAAACAGGTATGACCCCACTGGGCGAATTTTGTACTCAGTCTTCATGGAATAAATATTCCTTTGCCAGAAGGCTACACTGGAAAAACTGTCCGACTCTAAACCAGTCACAAGTGGTGTCCCGCAAGGCTCGGTCCTGGGACCCCTACTGTTTGGCATATACTTCTCAGAAGTACAGGCAAACACAGGAGGACTATGGCTAACCAAGTTCGATGATGACTGCAAACTGGGAGCCATAACTGATTCTCTGGCTGAGACAGACATCCTCCAAAAGGGCCTTACTGAGATGGATACCTGGTGTCAAAGTGATGGCCTCAAGCTAAATGCCAAAAAATGCATATTCATCCAATTTGGGAAAAACAAAACACCCATGAATTACCACATAGGTGGCAGCCCCTTAATACAGAAGAGGTAATAAGAGATCTGGGGACCCAGGTAGATAGTAATCTCTCCTCTGACAATCATATTGCCAAAGTAATTAGGAAATCCTTCGATGTGGCCCATCTAATTACTAAAGGGTTCGCATCTAGAAATAAAGAGGTTATAGTGCCCCTCTACTCGTCACTAATTAGACCCATCATAGAGTACAATGCCCCATTTGGGATGTAACTCACAAGACACTTCCAACAGCTGGAAAGACCACAAAAGTACCTCACCAAGGGGATCACTGGCCTCAAACATATGTCCTATGTAGCCTGACTGAAAAAAACTCTGTCTGTACTCAATGGCATATTGCTTACTCAGAGGTGATCTCTGCCTGACTTACAAAGCCATGTCCATCTCAGAATTGATGGACATGCTCCACCTAAAGAAATCCAAGTCACTGCGAGCCACGCGCTCTAGTGAGCTAAACCTCGCCACAACAATAAATAGAACATGCTGGAGGGATAGATTCCTGTCACAGAGACTCCCCATGCTTTGGAACAAAATTCCAAATTACATCAGGCGGAGCCCCTCACTAACACTCTTCAAGAGAAAACTTGACGAGTGGATGGGTAACAGAAAATACACCCCTGGGATCACTTCATTGGCTCTGCTTGACAGAGGCTCAGTTAATTAATCAATGGAGCGGCGAAAGCTGACACACTCTGGCTAGGCTTATAAATGCCCTCGGGCAGCTAGCCTAGTACCTACCTATGAAGTGTTTAGAAGGCAGCTCAGAAACACAATCCTCTATGATGGAGTTGAGGAACATTTCTAAACATTTACCTGGAACTCCAGATTGTTAGACAGACGAAACACATACTAAGGACTCCTGACATCTGGTGAAAGACTCTGCAAAGGTCAGTCATCTAAATAAGGAAAGGTGAATGCCATACAGTCTGCAGTGAGCTATCAATAAAGCTATACACTTTGTAAGGGTAATGCAGAGAAGTAATAATGTGACCCAGAGACACAAAATCTGTGAAATGTCTTTAAGCCTGTGTCTATATGGATGTGATAGGAATCCTTTAGCTCTAATGTTACCAAAAACACAAAAGTATGACAGGTAACTCTGAATGGTCAAAATTTTGGTACTTTCACAAACAGGTTGTAAAAGGAAAGATTTAGAACAGGTCTCCATAAATGCCCTTTCTTTGGAACCAGAAATATTGTGGAGTAGAAGCTTTACCCCCTTTAATCTAAAGGTACTGGTTCTAAGACTCCTAGAGTTTGCATGTGCTGGAGAACTTGAGGGGAAAAAACTCTGGTTTGGAGGAATTCCCCCAAAAGGAAGTATGCACCTCTTGTGCTGTTACCCTTTTAAATCACTCAACAGTCTGACACACTCTGTTGCCAAAGTGGACTATTGAGAACCAATTTCTGGGACAGATTTACAGAGATAGGGGTAGGAGGGGGTGGGGTGGGGGGGACTACTGGTATAGTCATTATGAAGGATTAAACTGTCCTTTTTTTCCTGAAAGGATCCCTGTGCTTTACTTTTCCCCTTCTGACTTATGTTTTTTGTTCCCTGTTTGCCAGGAGGTGCAGAGATTGCTTATGTTGTCTTTTAAAGGGAGTAGAAGATTTTATGGATTTGTAATGGGGCTTACATATCTTAAAACACCTTGGATTCATCTTCCTCTTTCATTAAATTGTTTTAAGACATGAGCAGCAGAAGGGACAAACAAAACCTCCTTATCCAAAGGAGAGTTAAAAATCTCAGACTACTTCATCGGCAAACTTTGGATTATACACCTAAGTATATCACCTGAAAAGTGTAGCAGTAGTGGTGGCCCTGGAGACAGTATCTGCACAATCATATACAATCTTCAAAAGCATGTTTACATACTTCAGACAGATTAGAATTACTAGGATTCAAACAGGAGCTACCTTCTGAAGGAAGTGTGGCAGAGTGTTCCTCAAACTGTCTACACAACTGAAAATAAACTTCTGCATGTGTGCTTGGCAGTTAAGCATTCTGTATGCTAAACTGGAAGAGGAGAAAATTATTTACTCAATTTGTCCCAACATCTTGCCTTGTTTATCCACAGGAGAAGGATTAGTATTGACTATAAGTCTGTTTCCAGCTGGTGAAGAGGTTGAAATGGTAGCAGGATCAGATACAAAATTAGAACAAAAAAAAGTTATGTAGTCACCATAATGTTCCAGGTTTGTTGTCCATAATCTCGCCTTCGTTCTTGATGGTTGGGTATGGAACCGAACATCAGTTCCAACTCAGCCTAATACTAAAGCTCGAGAGCTATTTACCGGCTCGAGGCTACACCCTATCCCATGATGCCTGGCGACAGTTCCCAGATCTTGTTTGCAAACACTAATTACTAGACCAATGCAACCAGAAAAGGAAGAAAAAGAGTAAATTCAAAAAATCCTTATCCCATGTCTCATAAGACAAGAAGGGAATCAGATATTTCCTCTCAATCCTCCAGGAATGGGGGAAAGAGGGTGGGATGCAAGAATGAAGGCGAGATTATGGATAACAACAAACATGGAACGTTATAGTGAGTACATAACTTCTTTATGTTATGTTGTCCTACCTTGCCTTTATTCTTGATGGTTGGGACAGCGTCCCCAGCACCTTTTTTCTCAGGTGGCTCAAGGGAATAAGCTCTTCAGAACAGTGGAACCAAAGGAAATCCTGTTCCAGGAGGCCACATTTACTTTGTAATGAGTAATAAAGGTATGAGGATTGAGCCATGTGGCTGCCGCACAAACTGAATCCAAGGGTAGTCTGGCTTGGAAAGTGGTGGATGTCAACATAGCTCTAGTTGAATGGCCTCGAATTTTACCTGGCAGTTGCTTATGCTGAGAACTATATGCATAAGTAATGGTGTCAGAGAGCCATTTAGATAAGGCGATCCTTGAAACTGGCACCCCTTTTCTAGTCTCTGAAAATGAGACAAATAATTGGTCAGATTTTCTAACCTCTCTTGTCCTCTGTAAATAGAAACGTAACTGCCTAGGACATCCAATTGGCGAAGCTTGTATTCTGCCTTGTTGCCATAGCTTGGGAAAAAAGACAGGTAGGTCAATGGATTGATTCAAGTTGGTCTCAGAACAAACTTTGGGCAGAAAGGAAGGATTTGTTCTAAAGGACACACTGTCTTTGTGGAAAACTAAATAGGAAGGACAAACAGACGGGGCTTGTAGTTTTGAAACCCTCCTAGCCGAAGTAATGGCTGTCAAAAAGATTGTCTTACATGTAAGGAACTTTAGTGGGCAGGAGGAAGCTGGCTCAAATGGAGGCAGAATTAGAGTAGTCAATGCCAAATTTAGATCCCAGGGAGGTGGTGATTCTCTTATTGGAGGTCTTAATAGGAATGTACCCCTCAGAAAAGCTTTGCATAATCTCTGAGACATTATTTTTGATCCCATGTCTCCTACATGGTAGTTAAATATGGCAGGTAATTGTACATGTATAGCAGCTGTCACTGCACCTTGACTGAAAATCCCTGCTAAAACATCCAGAATTGTGGTCACCGGGGCTGTGAAGGGATCTATGTCATACTTGGAAGCCCAGCAAGAAAACCTTTTCCATTTGCTAGCACAGCTTTCTAGTTGCAGTCTTATGAGAAGAAAAGTACAGTTTTGAACCTACCATAAATGTAGATGTCCGATAGATATGCAACTGCAGTCATAACATATGGGTTGTCCTGCCTCAGGCAGCCCTCGGTCGGCCGGATTCCAAAGTCTGGGTCCGACATCGGCTGATGTCGCATTTCTCTCCGACGTCAGAGCGGCTGGAGTATATAAGCATCAGCCGACGCCATCTTCTTCAGTGTTTCTTGCCCCAGATGCCAGGTGCCCTCCAATGAAGGCTGTAATCAAATTGGAAGACAAAAATAGGTTTCCAGACAATAAATAAGCAATAAACAGATACACCATAACAGACATCCCCAGCTAAGGATGATAGGGATAGGAGTGGACCCAAGGCATAGAGGGGAAGGAGGGAGGGAAAATCCGACTGCAGTTGCATATCTATCGGACATCTACATTTATGGTAGGTACAAAACTGTACTATGTCCTTCAAGAATGCAACTGCAGTCATAACATATGGGTTGAATACCATAGCTTAGCTGGGGGAGGTGGTATGCTCTAGGAAAAGGATGGTGTAGCTATCAATCCCTGCAGGACTGCCGAAGCAAAGCCTGCTCTGGATCTGGAATATAAAGGGAGGTTGTAGTGTTTGGAGAATGTATGCACGGAGCTCCATGTAGCAGCTTCTAGAATGTCTTTTGCAGGCACCCCTCTTAAGAATGCTGTAGAGGTGGCTGTAGCTCTGGTTGAGTGTGGTCTGACATTGGCTGGTACACTCTTTCCATGGAAGGAATAACAGAACCTGATGCAATGCCCAATCCATTTTGAAATAGTCTGTTTGGAAATTGCTTTTCCTTGTACTGCAGGGGCGTAAGCTACAAAAAGCTGATCAGACTTCCTACTGGTCTTGGTTCTGTCCAGGTAGTAGCGAAGTTGTCTGTGAATGTCCAAGGTATGCAACAGTCTTTCCCCTTTGTTCTCAGGATTGGGAAAGAAAGTAGGCAGGTGAATTGCTTGATTTAAAGAAACCCTAGATACCACTTTTGGCAGAAAGGTAGGGTTGGTTCGTAAGGGGATCCTGTCTCTGTGAAAGGTTATGAACAGTGGTATTGCCATTAGGGCCTGTAATTCCGAAACCCTTCTTGCTGAAGTAATAGCCAACAGGAAAGCTGTCTTCCATGAGAGAAATTGTAAGTCCACAGCAGCTGCTGGCTCAAAGGGGGGGTAGAGTCAGTTTTTCTAGGACAAAGTTGAGGTCCCAAGCTGGTACTGGGGCCTTTCTTGGTGGCTTTATATTCTTGATTCCCCTAAGGAATTGCCTTAACAAAGGATGTGAAAACACAGGTGGATCAGTGTTGTATCTGGCTGAAATAGCTGAAGCATGTATTTTTATGGAAGAATATGAGAGTCCATTCTGTAGCATATCTGCCAAATATTCCAGAATGAGTGGGATGTTCAATAATGATGCATCATGACCCTTGCTGGTATTCCAAATGCTGAATCTCTTCCATTTTGCTGAGTAAACCTTTCTGGTGGATGGTCTTCGGGCTTCTGTTAGTATCCGCTGAACTTCCTTAGAGAGATAGATTGAGGTTATTCATGGGATCTCCCAAGCTGTTAGCTGCAGCGTCTGAATGTTGGGATGTACTGTCTTGAAGTTGTGTTGAGTCAAATGTTGGGGCCATTGGGGAAGGGCCCACTTTTTGTTGTGACATATGCTCCGCAGTAGTGGGTACCAGTGTTGTCTTGGCCAGTCTGGAGCTATTAGGATCCCCTTGGGCTTCTCTGCTTTGATCTTTAGTAATACTGGGGTCATCAGTGGCAGAGGTGGGAATGCATAGATGTTTAGGAAGTTCCAGTTGAATGAGAGAGCATCTATTTTCCATGCTTGTGGATGATATGTCCTTGAACAGAACTTTTGTAGATGATGATTGAGGTGGGAGGCAAATAGGTCTACTTCTGGCCTGCCCCATGCCGAAGTGAGTCGTATGAAGATTTTTGGATGTAACCTCCACTCGTGGGGGTCCAGGAAATTCCTGCTTAGGTTGTCCGTCAGCACATTGTCTTTGCCTGGAACAAACTGGGATTGCAATTGTATGTTTAGGCTCAGTAATTTTTCCCAAAGATTCATTGTCAGTCTGCAAAGGGGGTAAGAATGGGTGCCCCCCTGCTTGTTTATGTACCACATCACAGTGGTGTTGTCTGTCCGTATTAGTAGGTGACCTTGCTGAAGTTGTTGTCGAAAGGCCTCGATGGCATGCATTACTGCCAGCATTTCTTTTTGGTTGATATGCAGATGTGTTTCCTTTGGAGACCATTGTCCTTGAATACATCTGCCCTCCATGTGCACCCCCCATACTAGGTCTGAGGCATCTGTGGTCATGGTCTGTGTTATCTGAGGTTTTTTGAACGACATACCTGTGTTTGCCTGGCTTACCGAGGCCCACCATAGAAATTCCTTTTGTAGGCATGGAATGAGAGGTATGGTTGTCTCTAGGTTGTTGCTGTGTTGAGACCATAAGCTTTTTAGGTACCATTGAAGCTTTCTCATGTGTAGTCTTGCTAATGGCACCAGTAGAATGCAGGATGCCATGTAACCCAGGGCCTGTAGGAATCTCCTTGCAGTCATCTGGGTGAGCTTTGCCAAATCTTTGAAATAATGAGTTAACTTCTTTTGCTTGTCTTCTGTCAGGTAAGCCATTTGAGAGGCTGTGTCTAGTTTGGCTCCTAAGAAGGTTATTTGCTGGGATGGCTGAAGTCTTGACTTTTGGAAGTTGGCTGTGTATCCCAGAGCCTGTAGCAATTGTATGACATAATTCAAGTTTTTTGTCAAAATCAGTTTGTCGTCCGCTTGTATGAGGCAGTCGTCCAGGTACGGGTAAATTTGTATCCCCTGGAGCCTGCAATGAGCAATTACTGAAGCCAGGCATTTCGTGAATACTCTGGGCGCAGTAGATAAGCCAAATGGCAATGCTGAGAATTGATAATGCTCTGGCCCTGCAAGAAATCTGAGGTATCTTCTGCAGCTGTGTCTGATAGGGACATGCAGGTATGCCTCCTTGAGGTCCAGAGTAATCAGCCAAGACCCCTTGCCCAGCATGGGAAGGAGTTTGCCCAGCATGGGAAGGAGTTGCTGCACAGTCAGCATTTTGAACTTTGGTACTATGAGAAAAGTGTTTAATGCGGACAAATCCAGTATTGGTCTCCATTGAGTTTCTTTTCTTGGAACAAGGAACAGTCTTGAATAAAACCCCTGGCCTTGTTCTTGTTGTGGAACTTTTTCTATTGCTTTGATCTGAGCAAGCAGAGAAATTTGCTTGATAGCCTCTGCCCTCTGACTTTGTGGTAGGTTTGGCATGCCTTGTTTTCTTGGCAAGGTATGAAAGTGGAACCTGTAACCTTGGTCTATAATGTCCAAAATCCATATGTCCTTTGTCAATCTGTGCCAATTGTCTGAAAACAGAGATAATTTTCCGCCCAAAGGAGCTTCTGTTTGCTCCTTGGTCAGCGGAAGTAGAGGAAAGTCATTGGGATTGTCCCTGTGGGGCAGGAGAAACCCCTGTGTCACTTCTTTGGTTTGCTGGTTGCCATTGTCGTCCCCTGTAGGAACCTCTGTATTGTCCTCTTCCTCGGCCACGCCTGTTTTTGCCCCTTTGAAATCTTTCAGGATTAGGAAAGGACCAGTTTTTAGAAGGCCAATTCCTGCTGAATCTGGGTGGCTGAACCTGTAGGAAATCTTTGACTGTCTGAACTGACTTGGCTTTTCCTCAATGGACTTTAACAAATCTTTAGCATTAGCACCAGAAAGCTTGTTCTTTTCCAAGGGTGCATCAAGAAGTTTTGCCTTAACATGATCTGGTAGAGGTTGTTCTTTTAACCATGCATGTCTACGAATGACAGCCCCTGTCATAGCTGCCCTACATGAAGCTTCCAATGCATCATATCCACACTGAAGAAAGTGATTGCTAACTTGCTGAGAGTTATGTACAGCCTCCTGTAAAGACTTCCTATCTAAAGGTTCAGGAGAGGCCAAAGTTTTCTGTAAATCATCTAACAGGTAATCCTGATATTGAAACATATGAAAGGGACAATTGAGAGCTCTCATAGATAAAGTAGTGGAGGTGTAAACTTTCTTCCCCCATCTCTCTAATGACCTAGCTTCCCTGTTGGAAGGTAAAGGGTTTTTGGAGGTGGTAGCTGAAACCCTTTTCGGTCCCTGTGAAATAGTTTCTAAATCAACAGCATGGACCCTAAAGAAATGAGAATGTGTCTCTGGGACCCTATAGTATCTGTCAGGCTTGGCAGGAGCAGGAGGGAGAGTATCAGGGGTAACACTGGAATCAGAGTATAGATCATCCAAAACATCAAGCACAGGAGGTATAGCTAAGGGCCTGTGTTGGGGCTTTTTAAGGAAGGTTCGAAGGCGCTTTCTGGAATCAGAATATTCCTGGCCTTGCCACTTAAAATGTTCCCTCATGGAATGCAGAACTTCCCCAAAAGAAATATCCTCAGGAGGGGAGGCCGAAGGGATGGAGTCCTCTGCATCCGAGTCCTCATAGGTCTGGAAGGGCTCTTCCTGGCTATCAGAGTGAACAGAGTCCTCAGAATCTTCATCTGAAGGGAGAGGGTCAGAGGGTTCAACCCGGGGTCTCTTATCAGGAGGAGGCTGGGATCCTCTCTCAGGATGGGCCTGGGAACCTCTGATCATGGAAATTAAGTCTGCGGCCATAGTCATGATTTGTGCTTCAGGATTAGGCTGAGGTAAGGCTTTGGCAGTAAGGTGCTTGGTCTTGCTGGCTGCCTTAGCACGTGTGTAGGCCTTGATAGACATGGACATGGGAGGCCTAGCAGCTCCACGTGCAGGAGTGACCTTATCCACAGCAATGGTCTCGGGCATTTCCTCGGTTTCAGTATCCGGAGGAAAATCAATAACTGGCGCCGGTGTGGTCTCCGTTATCGGAGGTATCGGTATTGTGGTGTCTTCGGTTCGGAGCGGTGAAATAACCGCCTCAGAGGGAACCGGGGCACTCGCGGTAGGTTTTGGCGTGGTGTCGGAGGAAGACGCGGGCCGAGGATGTCGGTCCTGGTCTTTTCGTTTCTTAGGAGTCTGCGATGTCGGTAGTTCCGACGGCATCGTATAATCGTATTTTTCGCCGAAAAAGTCTTCAGCGAACTCCGCCCGGCGCCTGAGAGTGCACTTATTGAAGCGAGCACAGGCGGCACAGGCCGAGACGTCATGGTCTGGGCCAAGGCAAGGAAGGCAGTAAGAGTGGAAATCCTTATGAGGTTATTTGTTTACCACAAGACAAACAATTATTTACTTTTTCAGTAATTTCTGACATCGGCTGAGGCAAGAAAAGGTCCCCAACGGGGTACTTAGCTTTTTTGATGACTTCGGAATCGAAGAATACAGGAGCTGACCGACCGGCACTTGCGAACTGCTTCTGCTTCGGGCACGCAAGAAAGACTGAAGAAGATGGCGTCGGCTGATGCTTATATACTCCAGCCGCTCTGACGGAGAGAAATGCGACATCAGCCGACGTCGGACCCAGACTTTGGAATCCGGCCGACCGAGGGCTGCCTGAGGCAGGACAACCCATATGTTATGACTGCAGTTGTATTCTTGAAGGACATCCAGAATGTGTCACACTGTCAGGGAGATATTTGGAAGCCTGGCTAAGATGGGAATTGGTGCTACCAAGCTGTCAGTTTGACAGTTTGGATGGAGGGATGGAGTGTTCCGGACTGATGGGTCAGAAGGTCCAGCACCGTGTCCAGAATCCATGGCTCCACCTGGAGATAGGGCCACAGGAAGGGGAACCAGATTTGATGAGGCCAGTATGAAGCGATGAGAATTAGTTTGCAACTCAACAATGTGCCTTTCTGTAGAACTTTGGGTATTAATGGAAACGGGGAAAGGCATAAAGTAGTCCTGGAGGCCAATCATGAACAAGTGCATCCCTTGGTGACTCCCCGGAGGGGGGGGGGATTAGGGCAAGGTAGCTGCTGCGTTTGGAGTTCATAGACATGGTAAAGAGGTCACATCACGGCTGGCCCCACTTGCAAAAAATTTGGTTCGCAATTTCCTGTTTCAGGGACCACTCGTAAGGCATAAGAATTGCACGGCTTAATCTGTCCACTATCACGCTGGAATTTCCTGGAATGTGCATTGCAGTTAGAAAACGTTGAGAGGAAATTGCCGATTGCCATATGCTTTGACCCTCTCAGCACAAAGGGTAGGATCTGGTTCTGCGTTGTTTACTGATGTACCACACCATGGACATATTGTCTGTCTGTATCGCAATCATACCTGTAGGAAGAGAGCTCTGGAATGCTTGCAACGCCAAAAGCACCGCTCTCATCTCCAGTACATTGATGTGCAAGTAGTAGTCATGTTCCTGCCAAGTCCCTTGGACAGTCTGTCCCAGATAATGCCCCCCCACTCTATCTGGGAAGAGTCCGTGGTCACTGCAGCAACTGGATGGGGGAGAACAAATGGTTTGCCCATCGTTACCTGTGTGGACTGAAGCCACCATTGTAGGTCCTTCTTGCAGGTGTCCGTAATGAGTATCTTGTGTAACATGGGTAACTCCTGCATGGACCACTAAGCAAAGAGTAGCCACTGTAATACCCTCATGTGTAAACGCGCCAGAGGAACTAAAGTTATCGCAGCTGCCACTGAACCCAGAACCTTGAGAACAAACTTTACATGTACTTTCCTCTTCCTGAGCAAGATTGATATCTGATGACATAGTGTTTTTACCCTGTTGTGAGGCAGTTTTGCTACCATGTCTTTTGTGTTTAAGTCTGCCCCTATGAAGGTAATATACTGTGAAGGCAATAAGGCAGATTTTTTTTTTTTAATTTATGGCAATACCTAGCTTTGAGCAGAGATGAATGGTGGTGTCCCTTGCCTCGGTCAGTAGATGCTCTGTGTTGGCAGGAAGGAGCCAGTCTAAGTACGGAAACACCCGAAATCCTAGATGCCTCAGGTGAGCCGTGACTACTGCCATGCATTTGGTAAACACTCTGGGGGCTGTAGTGAGACCAACGGGCAGACCTCTGAATTTGTAATGACTGGCTCCCAAGCTGGAAGCGTAGATATCTCCTGGCTCACCTGTCCATCTTTATATGGTATTACACATCCTGAAGATCTATTGAGCACATCCAATTGTTTCATCCCAGAAAAGGGAGTACAGACTGCAGTGTCACCATCCAGAACTTTGCTTTTTTATGACTTGTTTAGCTTGTTGAGATCCAGTATTGGTCTCCAGTCCAAAAAAGAACCTTGAGGAAGTCCAGGATTCGATTTGGTCTGCAGGGTCTTCTTGGATGACTCTTTTTTTTTTTTTTTTTTTTAGCAACCTTTGGATTTCTAGGGTTGCTTGATTCCTTTGACTGAGTGGGATGTCTGAGATTGATCTTTACGGAGGGGGTGGAGAAGAGAAGGATATGTTGTATCCCTTGGATATAATCGATCGTACCCAGTTGTCTTGAGTGATGTTGAGCCAGGCCTTTGGGTACAGTGATAATCTGTCCCTGACTGCCTCCAGAGGTGGACAGGTGGGCCTCCTTTCAGGAGCACTGGAAGGGCCTGCCAGAGAATGTATCTCTGTCACCCTGGTTCTGCGGAATCCCTCTGCTGTGAGGGTTGCATCTTCCATTATTATTTCCTCCTCTGCCCCTGGGGGAAAATTCACCATGTCCGTCCGGCAAAGCTCTTTGGGATTTCCGGAACCACATTTTTCCACCCTTCTGGCTTTTGGAATAAGACCTGGTAGGGACGGAAAAATGTACTCCCATGGCAGACAGAGTTTTGCCTGCTTGTTTGCACCTGGTAAGTCTCTCTTTAACCTTGGCCCCAACAAAGACGAGCTGTCAAAAGGGGCATTTATAAAGGAAGACTTAAAGGGTTCAGCAAACTCGCAAAGGTGCATCCAGGAATGCCTTCTCAGAGCTATTCCTGTGCCTGATGCCCTACTCTCTCCATCGGCTGCATAGGAGATGAGGCACAAGGAGGGGTTTACTACAGAATTTAGAGTCACAAGCTGAGAGTTTAACCTGTCTGGCACCCCTGCAGCTCTAACACCCTGGAGGGCATCTCCTAGCTCTTTCAGGAGATCCTTCTGAAGTCGGGTAAAATGGGATAAATAGTTCAGTGGCCTAAGAGTAAAGGCCGCTGATGAGAATATATGCTTCCCATATCTGTCATTTGAGACTCCTTATTTGGCGGATGGCCAGATGAAGAAGTTTCAGCTAATTCCTTCTTGGTGGCCGCCACCACCACCATAGCATCTACTGGGACACCTTTTGTCCAGGGCAGTAATAAACATGTTAGGCCTCCTTGGAACAGGTTCCATGCATTCTGGAGAGCCCCACGCTTTTTGAATGACTATACCAAGGAGTTGGTTGAAAGACAGAGACACCCAAGAGGTGGAGGGTCAGGATCCAAATGCCTCCAGGTATACAGACTCATCTTCAGAAGGGGAGAGCGTCTTCCAGCCACCTCTCTACTTCAGGATCTCTAAGATGTCTGAAAAGGAGACATCCTCAGAGGGTGACTGTGAGTACCCTTCTGAATCCTCTAAGTCCGTATCTGACGTGACAGACTCAGGGGAGTTTAAATGTTTCTCTTACAAGTCTTCTTCTGAGGGACCTCCTCAGAGGGATACTCTGGGGAGGTTTCAGAAAAGACTGGGTCAACCATTGGGGCATCCTGGAACATTGGCTCTCTACGCTTGGGCTGGAGGGATGGTACAAAGGTTGACAATGGTCCTTTAGGGGAAGAGTAGCTGAAGTCAAGGGTGGACCAGTCTGAGGAGACAGCACGCTCCTCATCACCCTGAAGGCATCGCGATCCTGACCCGAGAGAGCTCCCAGCTCAGAGGAGCCTGGAGACCTCCCCTGCTCCAAGGAGGATGGCTTTGAGGCAGATGTGGGAGCCGAACTCACTTGCGCCGAAGCCCCTAGAGGAAGAGTCAGATCCGAAAAGGGTCTGATCTGACTCTCCTCCCAGGACCTGATGAGGGAGTGTCAGCTCCCTGACCGTTCGAAAGAAGACAGCATCGAAGAGGTCGGAGCAGAAGCCAGGGCTGAAACACCAGATATGGTTTTTGGACTCGACGGTTCCACCGAAAGGACCTCTAGGCACGCCGGCTCCGAGCACATCGGAGGAGGAACAGACAAGGCAGGTATAGGTGCCGCCTCCACTTCCATCTTGGCTGGACTCAAGAGAATTTTGGCTAAGGAAGGTGACTGAAGCAACCTCTTGACCACCTGCTCCACATCGTCGTCTGAGAGACTCCTGGAGGAGCGAGAGGAGAATGGGGAGGGCTTATGACTACCAGCCACCGATTGCAAAAGGGATGACTGGAGCACTGAGTAGACTAGTTCCAAAGTTGAGGACCGGCTCCTTTTTTGGTTCCAAGTTGGTTCTAATAAAGCTGGTGGAACCAATGGAGTTGCTGTCTTATCGGGCTCGAGAACTATGTACTCAATAAGGGTTTAACATTTATTCCCACTGCAACAGCTGATTACAGTCAGGTTATTGTAGACATACTGTATTTTGCACTGAATGTTATGTTAAAACAAATGTTTAACAATAGCAATGATGATTTTGCATTAAGGGAACTGAGACAACCAAGTGTTTTTTTACCTGTTACTTATCAAACTATGGTTACCTTTTTAAAGGTATGTCAACAAGAAATAGAGAATTATTTATATGATAAAAAAATAGAGGTATTTCAATTTGACAATGAAACAAAGGTTAGCTTTGGATGAGTTATGTCACGATGAACAAATGGTTATTAAACCAGCGGACAAGGGAGGGGCTGTTGTAGTGATGAGTAAACAATTCTACTGTGACAAACTTTTAAGCTTGCAACAAGATGAGCCCACTTTCAGTCCCGACCCTGCTGTTATGCTTAATGTATTAATTAATAAGGTAAAAAATATCTCGATCAATATGGGGAAAGTAGGTTTGCTGGGTGATTCTACACTTTAGTTTTTGTTAATAGAACATCCTGTTACACCAATGTTTAAAGCTCTTTCGAAAATCCATAAGGATGCATAGAACCCACTCCTGAGACCAACTGTATCGGGGAGGGAGTGGGTGACTGAAAATAAATCCATCTGGGTAGAATGTGCATTAAAACCTATCTTACAGTTGTTTCCTAGAATATTAAAAGACACTGCACATTTTTTAACATCTCTATCTGAATATAAGGAAAGGGAAAGTGGTATGCAATACATGTTTGTTAACTTAGATGTGAATAATTTATTCACCATGATAGGTAATGACTACGGTATACAAGCTGTTAAATACATCCCAGTTAGACAGTACCACTAGTCAAAGAATTTGCAAATTGTTATATGTTGAGGGAAGTATTATAGATAGGGTGTTCCTATGGGCACAACCTGCACAAATTCATATGTGAATCTAGTTCTAGCTTTCTGGGAAGACAATGTCATATTTAATACACATCATGAATAGAAGACTAAACTAGGTTATTATACCCAGTTTGTGGATTATGTGTTTTTTCTTTGGAAAGGCACGTATACCAGGTTGACATCTTTTATACAATATTTGGAAATGAGCACAGATTTTTTTAAGATTTTCAGTCAACAGCTCTGAGACGTTGATAGATTTCTTGGATGTACGTCTGAATAAGAATGCAGACAGCAGTACAGAGACAGCTTTATACAGGAAAGCATGCTGGCAGAATAGCTTACTATCACTTGATAGTATGCATCCTAGGCACAATTTCAATAATATTATAAAAGGGCAGGTGTATAGAATCTCACGCATATGTAATAAAGAAGCCAGATTTGGCCAGGAAGTTGATAATTTGGAACAAAGTCTAAAGGAAAGGGGTTATAAATAAAAGGAGCTTAGTGAGGCTATAACTGAAAGTAAAGCTGAGACATAGTACTGATAAACCATGGTTTTCCATGAAGTTCAATAGATCTGATGAAGGGGTGAAGGATTGTAATACTGAACAAAATAAATGTATGCATGCTTCTCATGTACAGTAGTGACGTAGGGGGTATCTGTGACGTCATTAAACAAAACTGAAAGGTTTTAAAAACAGATCCTAAGATAGCCAACATAGTAGGAGCACAGACGAGGTTTACCTTTAGAAGAAATAAAAATCTAAAATATATTTTATGTCATGAACCAAATACATGTGGTAGGGGTAGTTTGACAACAAGAAGGATGGGCACTTTTGCCAGTCGACAATGTAAAGCTTGTAAGTATATTTCAAAAGACAATTTATTTGTTCATCCCAGAACAGGACAGTAATACTTTTTCAAAGGATATTCTGATTGTAGGACACAACACAATATCTATTTAGCTATGTGCCAGAAATGCACCTCACATTATGTTGGAAAGATGAATTGTATGTTGAAAAATAGAATAGTAAAGCATATTTTTTATATTAAGCATAAGAATCTACAAAATGCTTTATTCCAGCATAGAGAGATGAATGATGGTCATAATTTCTCATTCATGGTGTTACAGATTATTAATAAAAATGTTAGAGATGTAGATTTAGTTAACAACACTGAATGCAATGAAACAAGGTGGATTGTTAGGCTTGGGGCTGATAAAGCCCAGGCTTAAATGCTGTTGTCCCTTTACAACCTATCCTAAGAAAAAGGAGGGTAAAATACTGAATTCTGATAGGAGGAAGAGTCTTTTAAATTTATTGCCTTGTTTACTGAATACTATCTGATGAAGGGCATGTTTGCCTGAAAGCGTTTATTGTGCAGTTTTTATTGTTTTAATAAATATTTGTCGGACGTCTCGGCTTGGTGCTTCCTGCCTTATTTTTAATTTTTCCATACTGAAAGAAAAATTCTGACAATGTAAACATACAGGTTTTCTTAATGGGGAAATACCACTTTTAGACAGCAAATAAAATATCTATACATTTTCTTAAAAGGAGAATAACCTCTGTGTGGACCATCTTATACAGTCTTATTTGCCAGAAATGAAGCTTGAAGCAGACTGCACCTGTGAAGCCTCAGAACTGCTTCCCCTGAGGCAGGAAGAAAGTACTGAAATTGTCTACATTCTGATTGCCAATTTCCCTCCAAGGGGTTAGCCAATAAGCAGTCAGAGTGTAGGTGCTTGAGGGGGTCAAATCTCATGCAGCTAAAGACTACTGAAGCTGTGAAAATTATCATAGGTAAATACCCTGGAAGGGTGGCTTAATGGTTAAGGTGTTTGCCTTACAAACACAAGGTACAGGGTTTGAATCTCACAAGGGATAATTGGCTAGGCTTAAAATGGCTCACAAGGGCAATTAGCTTAGTACTAACCTATGAACTAGGCTATCAGTCAGTAGACTATGACAAGCTTAGCCAACAACCAGAGTTCAGAATCAAATCAAGTACCTTGTATCTCTGCACCCCCCAATAAGTGTGCACATTTCACATTTACCTTTTCTAAGCACTCACTGAGTTGTGAAGATACAAGCTTCTCAAACATTTTTAAAAATGAAGAAAAGAGATACTTATCTGTAATTAGACATACATGCTTTAACACCTTTTTTTTTATAAACTATCTCAAGAACTCTGTTATTCCTTTCATCAGGGAATGTACTTTCCAAAACTGATGAACAGACGTAGAACAGGAATAGAATAGCTCATGCTAGCTAATAACAGCAGCTTTTAAGCATTTCAGATCAGCTCCATCCTGTAAAACCAGTAGTTTAGTTTTGCTCTGCCTTAAGACCCAGTAAATCTAAAAAGTACAGTTGTGTACACTTACCATAAATGTAGATGTTCGAGTGTATTCACTGTTGCAGTCCCCACATATGGGTTATCCGGCTCTTGGTAGCCCTCAGTCAGCCCGAATACCAGCGTCCTTGGTATATGACATTGGCTGCCGCCGGTTGCAAAACTGATGTCAGAATGTCGGGTATAAAGGGAGGCAGCTGACGCTATTTCCTCAGTTTTTCTTGCCTTAACTGTCAGGAGCCCCAAAAAGAAGGCTAACCCAGGAAGGCAGCACCCTGGACACATGTCATTCAAAAAATAAAAATGTATATAATCTGTACCTTAGGAAAAAAGGGGAGGGGAGGACTGTAACTGTAACAGTGAACATCATCATTTATTACAAAGTGTGCACAACTGTACTATGTTCTTCATGTGTTTCCTGTTTCATTGTTGTTATTCCCCAGTTCCAAAAAAATTGAAAAAATAACAGGGGTGGAGGGAAGGATCACAGAAGAGGGAAAGTAAAGAGGCCCAACAAGGCCAACAAGCAAAAAAAACCCTGGATTTAGAAAGAAAACAAAGGTAGATTTGTAATGCTTTGTGTGAAGACAGAAGAGTAGCTGCAAAATGAATGTCCTTAGTAGGCACACCTCACACCTCTAAGAAGAAAACAGAGTAGAGGCTGCTCTAGTATAATGTCTAATACACTGATGAACCTTTCCTTTCCATGTTGCAGGTAATGGTAACAAAAAACAATACAATCCATTTTGGTTTGTTTTTGTTTGTAAATAGCTTTACCTAGCCCCAAAGCAAAACCAACCACTGTTCAGATTGTTCAAATTTTTCCTCCTGTCTAAGTAAAATCTCAGCTGTCTATGCACATCAAGTGAGTGCAGAATCCTTTCCTCTTTATTTTGGGGATTGTTGAAAAATGGCAGGTGGATAGACTGGTTAAGGGTTAAACTGGAAACTACCTTAGGCATGAAGGAGGGATTAGTTCTCAGAGAAACTCGATCGGTGTGAAAAATAATGAAAGGTTCTACTGCCATTAAGGCTTGCAGCTCAGATACCCTTCTAGCTGAAGTAATAGCTAAAGGAAAGCAGTCTTCCAGGATAGAAACTTCAAATCTGCAGAGGCAGCTGGTTCAAAGGGAGGCAGAGTAAGTTTTTCCAGAACAAAATTAAGATCCCAAGCAGGAGTAGGAGCTCTTCTGGGAGGTCTAAGATTACTAGCTCCCCTCAGGAACCGTTTCATCAAGGGGTGAGAAAAAAATGGGTTGCTCAAAACAACAATAAGCCGAAATTGCTGAAGCGTGAATTTTGATTGAAGAAAAGGAATCCTGCTAGGTAGTCAAGAATGAGGGAAAGAGAAGGATGAGAAGAGTCTTCTCTTTTAGCCTGCATCCAAGTGCAAAATCTCTTCTATTTATCTGCATAGGATTTTCTGCTGCTAGGCCTCCTGGCCTCATGAATAAAGTACAGTTGTGTACATTTACCATAAATGTAGATGTTCAAGTGTATTCACTATTGCAGTCATCACATTTGGGTTATCTGCTTGCAGTAGCCCTCAGTCAGCCTGATTAACAAAGTCTTGGGTCCTGCATCGGTTGATGTCTCTTCTTCCGTGACGTCAGGTCATCAATGGTATAAAACATGCAGCCGATGCCATTACATCATTTTTCTTGCCCCAGATGTCAGGAGCCCCCCTAATGGGGAGCAATTAAATATATATAAAAATAAAAGGTTATGCCTCCAACAAAAAAGCAAATACACCAAAAAGCTTTTAAGCATACTAAAGGAAAGTAGAGGTATAGTCACAAGAAGTCAGGGGGCTGGAGGGAGGGTAACCAGGACTGCAACAGTGAATACACTCGAACATCTACATTTACGGTAAGTGTACACAACTATACTATGTTCTTCATGTTTCACTGTTGCAGTCATCACATTTGGGTAGATTCTCAAAGCTAAGGATGAGAGGAGGAATTTAGATAGCATTAGGACCAGCTATAAAGTCCCGCAAGACTGCAGTGGCAAAGCCAGCTCTGGACTTAGAGAAAATTGGCAAATGGTGATGCTTGGTGAAAGTATGCACAGAACTCCAGGTAACAGCTTCTAGGATGTCCCTGGTAGGGACACCTCTGAGAAAGGCTGTAGAGGTAGATGCAGCCCTGGTTGAGTGGGGTCTGATCCCCTGTGGGATAGGTTTTCCATGGTGCTTATAGCAGAAATGAATGCACTGGCCTATCCATTTAGAAATGGTTTGCTTTGAAATAACCTTCCCCTCTGTCCCTGCAGCAAATGCCACCAGCAGTTGTTCAGATTTCCTTTGAGGTTTAGTCCTATCCAAGTAGAATCTAAGTTGTCTGTGCACATCTAAGGAGTGCAGTATCCATTCCCCTTTGTTTTGTGAAATTAGGAAAGAAGGTTGGCAATTGGATGGACTAATTAAGCGCCACACTGGATACCACGTTGGGCATGAAGGAGGGATTGGTTCTGAGGGACACCCTCTGTCTGCATGAAAGATGATGAAAGGTTCCACTGCCATAAGGGCCTATAATTCCGATACCCTTCTAGCTGAGGTGATTTCTAAAAGGAAAGCTGTTTTCTAAGAAAGAAATTTTAAATCTGCCATAGCAGCTGGCTTGAAAGGAGGGAGCGTGAGTTTTTCCAATACAAAGTTAAGGTCTCAGGCTGGGGTTGGACCTCTCCTGGATGGTCTTAAAATTTTGGCCTCTCTGAGGAACTGCTTGAGCAGTGGATAAGAGAAGAGGGGAGGTTCTGTGTTATAATGAGCTGAAATGGCTGAGGCATGCATTTTGATGGAGGAAAAAGACAGGCCCTTGTGAAGCATCTCAGTTAAGTATTGTAAAATCTGAGGTAAATTGGGCACTGCTGTGCTCGTCCCTTGAGAATGGTTCCAGGCACAGAATCTTTTCCATTTTTCAGCATAAGATTTTCTAGTACTAGGCCTCCTTGCCTCTAAAATGATATCCATCACTGGTTTACTGAGGGATGGTAAAGGACAGATTAGGAAATTAGCCAGGCTGCTAGGTTCAGAGTTTGAAGCTGAGGATGCAGAATCTGGTTCTCCTGCTGAGACAGCAGGGTAGGAGTCTGAGGCAGGTGCCATGGGGCCAACAGTGACACACTGCGCAAGAGGGGGTACCATTGTTGGCGTGGCCAGTCTGGTGCAATCAAAATCGTCCTTGGTTTGTCTTGTTTGATCTTTAGTAGTACTTTGTAGAGCAGAGGCAGAGGAGGAAAGGCATAAACTGATAGGTTTTACCAGCTGAATGACAGAGCATCCACTTTCCATACCTGTTTGTGGGGAGTCCTTGTGCAAAATTTGTCCAATTGATAGTTCTGTGGGGAGGCAAACATTTGCTTACCAACATGTTGAAAATCCTTGGTTCCAGTTTCCACTCGTGTGGGTCCATGAAGTTACTGCTTAGTCCGTCTGCCAGTGTATTTCGTTTTCCTGGCAGGAATTGAGCTTGTAGATGCACTTGGTAGCTCAGGGCTGTGTTCCACAATGCCATGGCTAGTCTGCAGAGGGGGTAAGAATGGGTAGCCCCTGCTTGTTTATGTACCACATAACAGTGGTGTTTGTTTTTACCATTAATTGTTCTGGAAAAATGTTGTCCTTGAAGGCTGTCAGAGCATTCTGTACAGCTAACATTTCCTTTTGATTTATGTGCAGGTGCATTTGACTTGGGTTCCATTTGCCCTGAATGCACTTCCCTGCCAGGTGAGCTCCCCATGCATAGTCTGATGCATTTGTTGTTAGGGTTTGTGCGGCAGGGGGTCATGTGAATGGTAGTCCCTTGTTTTGGTGGCGGGCTTCTGCCCACCAAAGGAACTTTAGGCACAGGTGTGGTATGACAGGAATCATTGCTTCTAGATCCTGAGAATGTTGACACCATAGGCTTTTTAGATACCATTGTAGTTTTCTCATATGCAGTCTTTCATATGGAATTAGAAGAATGCAGGAGGCCATGAACCCCAAGGCTTGCAGTATTTGCCTTGCAGATAGCAGAGTTTTTGTGGCCACTTGTTTGAAGTCGGTTGTCAAATGAATTTGTTTCTCCAGCATGAGGAAAGTCATCTGGGAAGTTGTATTCAAGCTTGCACCCAGGAATATAATTTGTTGACATGGTACCAGGTGTGATTTATTTTCGTTTATGGTGTACTCCAGACAAGTTAGTACCCTTTGTACAAAGGCCAGATGATTCAAAATTATGTCCTGGCTTTTTGCCTGAATTAGACAATCGTCCAGGTATGGGTAATATTTGAATATTTCTTTGCCTGCAAAATGCAATGACTGGAGCTGGGCACTTTGTGAATACCCTGGGCGCAGTAGATAAGCCAAAGAGCAGTGCAGAGAACTGATAGTGCGTGTAGCCTGCTTTGAAGCATAGGCATCTTCTGCAAGATTCCCTGATTGGGATGTGCAGGTAGGCTTCCTTTAAATCTAGTGTTGCCAACCAGGCGTCTTTGCCTAGCATAGGGAGCAACTGGTGAAGAGTTAGCATCTGGAATTTTGTAATCACCAAAAAGGTGTTTAGAGTAGACGGGTCCAGAATAGGATGCCATGAATTGTCTTTTCTGGGTACGAGGAAAAGTCTCAAGTAGAAACCTTGTCCCTTTTCCTCTTCTGGTACCAACTGAATAGCCCCCATGATTAAGAGAGAAAGTACTTGCTTTTGGGCCTCTGCCCACTGATTTGGGTGTAGATCTGGCCACCCGCTTGGTGTTGGTAATGTGTGAAAGTGGAATCTGTCTCCCTGGGACACAATATTTAAAACCCATTTGTCCTGGGTAATGAGTTCCCAGTTCCTGGCATGAAAAGCAACCTTTCCCCCCAAAGGGGCAGTCAGTTGAGAAGTGCTTGGAAGTTTTAAGAAAAAGTCATTGAGACAGTTTACCACAGGGGGGAGTTTTATTACTCCCAGATTTGGAAGTTGAGGCCCCCCACTGCTTAGTCCTGTGCGTACCCTGGGAGCTCTGCTGGATCTGGGTTTGGACTGAGAAGGTCTGGATGAGGCAGGAAAGGACCAATTCTTGGAAGGCCAATGCCTACTAAACCTTGGAGGTTGTACTTGTAAAACATCTTTAACAGTTTGCATGAATTTAGCTTTTTCCTCCATATTTTTAAGAACTGCTTCTGCCTTGTTGCCAAAGAGGCGGTCCTGGTTTAAAGGAGCATCCAGTAATTTTGCTTTAACATGATCTGGCAAGGATTGCTCCCTAAGCCAAGCATGCCTTCTAAGTACAGACCCAGTTACAGCAGCCCTGCAAGATGCCTCTAGTGAATCAAAGCCACATTGCAAAGTATGTTTTCCAACTTGTTCAGCTGAATGCAACTTCTGTAAATCCTTATTTTCAGCACAATCAGGAATCAACATAATTTTCTGTTTAAACAATCAAATAATATAGTGCTGATACTTTAACATATGAAACTGGCAGTTTAAGGCCCTAATGGCCAAAGTTGCAGAAGTGTATACCTTCTTACCCCATCTATCCAGCGCCCTGGAGTCTCTATCAGAGGGGGTAGGATTTTTGGCAGTAGTAGCTTTAATGCCCTTGGGTCCCTGTGAAATGGTCTCAGGATCTGCAGTATGATTTTTAAAAGGGAAATTGTGAGAGTCAGGGACCCTGTAATATCTATCAGGTTTTCTGGGAGCAGGAGGTAAAGAGTCAGGGGCAAGCTAAATTCCGAAAAGGCATCATCAACAATGTCTAGTACAGGAGGTATGGCTAAAGGCCTGTGCTGGGGGCAGGAGTAAGAAATCCCTAAGCTTCTTTTTAGAATCAGAGAAATCCTGACTTTCCCAAAGAAAAAGCTCCCTGAGAGTATGCAAGGTTTCATCAAAAGAGAAATCCTCTGGGGAAGAAGCAGAGAGAATAGAGTCCTCAGCATCAGAATCCTCATAGGTAGATAAGGATAAATCCTGGTCATCAGAGGAAAAGTACAGTTTTGTACCTACCATAAATGTAGATGTTCGAGTGTATACCCTGCTGCAGTCATCACACTTGGGTTATCCTGCCGTCAGGCGGTCCCGCAGTCAGCCCGAATTCCAAAGTCTTGGTCTGGCGTCGGTTGCTCTCGCTTCTTCCCTGACGCCAGAGTGCCAGGGGTATATCAGAGGCATCCGATGCCATTTTCCTCAGTTTTTCTTGCCCCAGATGTCAGGTGCCCCTAATAGTTAGGCAAAAAAAAAAAAATATATATATATATATACATATAGCAATATGGAAAAATAAAACAAAACCCTTAGGCACAAGCAAATACACCACAGAGGTAGTATAGGATAGAGTGGTAGAGATAAGTTCAGCTAGTTCAGAGGGGATGGAGGGAGGGTAACCTGGACTGCAGCAGGGTATACACTCGAACATCTACATTTATGGTAGGTACAAAACTGTACTATGTTCATCGTGTTACCCTGCTGCAGTCATCACACTTGGGTAGAATCCCAAAGCTAAGGATGGCAGGTGGAGTCAAACAGGGTTAGAGGAGGCTAGAAGGCCCTGCAAAACTGCAGTGGCGAAGCCAACTCTAGTCTTAGAGTAAAGTGGTAAGTGGTAATGTTTGGTGAAGGTGTGTACTGAACTCCAAGTTGCAGCTTCCAGAATATCCTTGGTTGGCACCCCCCTGAGGAAGGCTGTAGAAGTAGCTGCTGCCCTGGTAGAGTGGGGCCTTATGCTAGCAGGGACTGTTTTTTCATGGTGGGTGTAGCAAAAACATATGCAATGTCCTATCCATTTGGAAATGGTCTGTTTTGAGATAGCCTTTCCTTGTGATGCTGTAACATAGGATACAAAAAGCTGGTCAGATTTTCTGAAAACCTTAGTTTTATCCAAGTAGTAACGTAGCTGCCTGTGAATGTCCAAGGAATGCAGGAGTCTTTCTCCTTTGTTCTGTGGATTTGGAAAGAAGGTGGGTAAATGGATGGCTTGGTTTAGAGCCACACTGGATACCACCTTAGGCATAAAGGAGAGGTTAGTTCATAGAGAAACTCTGTCTTGATGAAAAATGAGGAAAGGCTCTACTGCCATTAGTGCCTGAAGCTCTGAAACTCTTCTAGCTGAAGTAATTGCTAGCAGCAGGGCAGTCTTCCATGATATAAACTTTAAGTCAGCTGAGAAAGCTGCATCAAAAGGAGGTAGTTTTTCCAGAACAAAGTTGAGGTCCCAAGTAGGTTTTGGTGCCCTCCTGGGAGGCCTAGTGTTTTTGGCCCCTCTGAGAAACTGTGGATGTGAAAATAAGGGAGGATCCGTGTTGTAGTGAGCAGAAATAGCTGAGGCGTGGATTTTAATAGATGAAAAAGAAAGCCCTTTGTGTAACATCTCAGTTAAATATTGCAAAATCTGAGGTATGTCAGGCTGAAGGGTATTTTGGCCTTTAGCTTGGTTCCAGGTGCAAAACCTTTTCCATTTGTCTGAGTAGGCTTTCTTGGTGCTGGGCCTCCTGGCCTCCAGAATAACATCCATAACAGCTTGTGAGAGAGGAGCTGGCTGGTTGCTTAGGTGATTTGCCATGCAGCCAAGTTTAAGGTTTTGAGCTGGCTGTGTAGAATCTGATTGCCTTGCTGTGTGAGCAAGTGGGTAATTTGTGGTAGAATCCATGGTGGTCCCTGGGCCATATTCCTTAATAGTGGGTACCAGTGTTGGCGTGGCCAGTCTGGGGCAATGAGTATCATTCGGGGTCTCTCCATCCTGACTTTCAGTAGCACCTTTGTGAGAAGGGGTAATGGAGGAAAGGCATATACTGTTAGCATTTTCCAACTGAATGAGAGTGCGTCCACTTTCCAAGCTTGATGGTGAAAAGTCCTTGTGCAAAATTTTGTTAGCTGATAGACCTGTTTGCCAGCCCTCAAAACTATGTCTGGGAGCCCCCATTTTTGAGCTATCATTGCGAATACTTGTGGATCCAGTTTCCACTCATGGGGATCCATGATGTTTCTGCTTAAGTAGTCTGCCAATGTGTTCTTCTTTCCTGGCAGGAATTGAGCTTGTAATTGAACTTGGTAAGCCAGTGCTGTGTTCCACAAGATCATTGCTTGCCTGCACAGAGGGTAGGAGTGTGTACCCCCTTGTTTATGTACCACATTACTGTGGTGTTGTCTGTCCTTATGATAAGCTGTCCTGGATGTAAGAGGTCCTTGAAGGCTGTCAGAGCCTTTTGTACAGCTAGCATTTCTTTTTTATTGATGTGCAGATTCCTTTGATCTGCAGTCCATATGACTTGAATGCACTGTCCTGCCATGTGTGCCCCCCCAGGCACAGTCCGATGCATCTGTTGTCATAGTTTGCCTGGCTGGGGGTAGGGTGAAAGGCTGACCCTTGTTGAGGTGACATGCCTGTGACCACCATAGAAATTCCTGTTGAAGGCAGGGAATGAGAGGTATCATTGTTTCCAAGCTGTGGCTGTGTTGAGTCCATATGCTTTTTAGGTACCATTGTAATTTCCTCATATGCAGTTTTGCAAATGGTATTAGTAGTAGTATGCAAGATGCCATGAAGCCAAAGGCCTCCAGAATTTTTCTTGCAGGGAGTTGGGTCTTTGTTTCCATTGTTCTGAAGTACTGAGTTAATTGTAGTTGTTTGTCTGGCGTCAGATAAACCATCTGGGCCGTTGTATTCAAGCTGGCACCCAGGAATGTCACATTTTGTGAGGGCACTAATTTTGATTTCTTTTCGTTTACTGTGTACCCTAGGCAACTTAGAAGATGTTTTACAAAAGCCAGGTGTTGTAAGAGAATGTCCTTGCTTTCTGCTTGGATGAGACAGTCGTCCAGGTATGGGTCTATTTGAATTCCTCTTTGTCTGCAGTATGCAATTACTGGTGCCAGGCATTTTGTGAAGACCCTGGGCGCAGTAGATAAGCCAAAGGGCAGTGCAGAGAATTGGTAATGGGTTGAACCTGCAATGAAATGGAGGTATCTTCTGCAATTTTGTCTGATAGGGACATGCAGGTATGCCTCCTTGAGGTCCAACGTTACTAGCCAAGCTTTCTTGCCCAACATGGGAAGAAGCTGCTGTAGTGTTAGCATCTTGAATTTGGGTACTTGCAAGAAGGTGTTTAAAATTGAAAGGTCCAGAATGGGTCTCCAAGCATTGTCCTTTCTGGTACTAGAAAGAGCCTTGAGTAAAATCCTTGGCCTTGCTCCTGTGTAGGTACCAGTTGAATGGCTCTCATGTCCATGAGAGCTGTAAATTGTTTTTTGTGCCTCTGCCCATTGATTTAGTGGCAGGTTTGGCATTCCTTTTATCCTTGGCAAGGTGTAGAAATGGAATCTGTATCCGTGTGAGATAATATCTAGGACCCATTTGCCCTTTGTGACGATGCGCCAGTTGTCTGCAAAAAAGTGCTAATTTTCCTCCCAAGGGAGCTGCCAAGAGAGTTTTGCTTGGCAGTTTGAGGTTTAAGTCATTGTGTTTGCCTTCTAGTAGTTTGGGACCTGTCTCCTCCTCCCTTCTGTGTTGCAGTGCCCCATTGGCAAGGTTTGTAAGGGATTTGTGCTTGTCCTCTGCCCCTTGGGCGCCTATATTTACCCCTCTGTGGTCTGTCAGAAGCTGGAAATGACCAATTTTTTGTTGGCCAATTTCTGCTGAAGCGTGGGGGCTGTACCTGTAAGAAATCTTTGACTGTCTGCATAGATTTTGCCTTATCCTCCATTTTCTTTAAAACCTCCTCTGCTTTAACCCCAAATAAGACATCTTGTTTTAAGGGTGCATCCAGTAACTTTGCTTTAACATGATCAGGCAGAGATTGTTCCATTAACCAAGGATGCCTATGTATAACAGACCCAGTAACAGCTACTCTAGAGGAAGTTTCCAAGGCACCAAAACCACATTGTAAAGTATGTTTGCCCACCTGTTCAGCTGCATGCAACAGATCTTGCATTTCCTTGAATTCAGACTGTTGAGGGTGTGTGCCCATCTTTTTTTTATTTGAGACATTAGGAATTGCTGGTATTTAAGCATGTGAAATTGACAATTTAGTGCTCTCATAGCTAGAGTAGCTGAGGTGTAAACCTTCTTCCTCCACCTATCTAGTGTTCTGGAGTCCCTTTCAGAGGGTACAGGATTTGTAGCCATAGAAGCCTTAGCCCCTTTGGGACCCTGGGAGATTGTCTCTGGATCAGCAACAGGGCTTTTGTATAGGAATTTGTGTGAGTCAGGCACTCTTATAGTATCTATCTGGTTTGGCTGGAGCAGGAGGCAGAGAATCTGGATTTAGACTAGATTCTAAGAAAACATCATCCACAATGTCCAAAACTGGGGGGATAGCAAGTGGTCTGTGCTGGAGGAGTAAAAGAAACTCTCAGAGCCTTTTCTTTGAGTTGGAGTAGTCCTGACCTTCCCAGTGGAAATGTTCCCTCATGGTATGTAAGGTTTCCCCAAAGGAATAATCTTCAGGGGGAGAAGCTGAGGGAATGGAGTCTTCAGCATCAGAATCTTCATAAGGAGGAAAGGAGTAATCCTGTTCCTCAGAGGAGCCTGAGGAAACAGATACTTGATCAGAGGAGGCATAATCCTCCTCTTGTCTAGGCCTTTTGTCGGGGGGGGGGGGGTTGGGAACCCCTTATCAAAGAAATCAAATCTTCCGCCATTTTAAGCATCTGTTTCTTAGGCATAGGGCCTTGACCTGGAGACTGAAGTGTAGGCTTTTTTGGTTTTAGAGGAGTCTTAAGATTAACATAAGATTTTATGGTGACAGTAGTCGGTCTGAAGACACCTTCCGAAACCGAAGGTGTTTCTACAGCACCGGCTTCCAGTACTGCAATGACGTCAGTAGGGCCTACAGAAAATGGCTGCGTCGGCCTAGAACTCTCTGCTGGGGGATCCAAAGTGGTCTGGGGATCCAATTCAGCGGTAGCCAGGGGCTGCGTAGGCGCCTCACTGAAAACCGGAGAACTGGCGACCGGCCCAGCCAAGGCCTCGGCGTCTGGCTTGGATCTAGACTGCCTGTCTTTATCTTTGCGTTTTTTTATGCACGCCGTAGTCGGTTGCTCCAACGGCATAATGTAATTAAATTTTCTACTGAAGTAGTGTCGTGCAAAATCAAAGCGTCGCTTTATAGTTTGCTTATTGAACCTAGCACAAAACCGACAACCAGTGACGTCGTGGTCTGGGCCTACGTAAGTTATACAAAAAGAATGAAAATCCTTATGAAGTATTTGCTTCCCACAAGAAATGCAATTGTTAACTTTTTCTGACATCGGACTAAGGCAAGAAAAGGTTCCCCAACGGGGTACTTAGCTTTGAAGACTTCGGACTGAAACTCTATTCGAAAATCTCAGGTGTCGGCTGACCGGCACTTGCGAACTGCTTCTGCTTCGGGCACCGCGCGGCAAGAAAGACTGGAGAAAAATGGCATTGGATGCCTCTGATATACCCCTGGCACTCTGACATCAGGGAAGAAGCGACAGCAACCGACGCCGGACCAAGACTTTGGAATTCGGGCCGACTGCGGGACCGCCTGACGGCAGGATAACCCAAGTATGATGAATGCAGCAGGGTAACACGATGAACATCAGAAAATTCAGAATCCTGATCAGAAGTATTATAAGCAAACAGTCCTAGGTCTCTTAGGGGGGAAGGTTGTCTTCCCCTAATTAAAGTAATAAGGTCTTCAGCCATTCTTATCATTTGGTTTTTAGGCATAGAGGCCTGACCATGCAGTCTGGGCATCAGTTTTCTAGGCATGGTTTGAGATTCAGGCCTTGAAGAAGAAGTAGGCGTCGTTTTAATATGCAAGTCAGTAGGCCTGAATACACCCTCAGAAGCCGGTGACTGCACAGCGGCTCTGGACCCATTGAAGGTAGAGACATCCGCAGGTTCCACAGTTGAAGCATCTCGCGGCATACCGGACTCCGAATGGGTCTCAGTAGAGGCCTGCAAATCTGAAGTAGCAGGTATCAGGGGCTGCAAAAGCGCCTCACTGAGTACCGGTGAACTGGCGACTGGCTTAGGAGAAGCATCGTCGGCAGCTTTGGACCTACGTGGCCTGTCTCTGTCTTTATCTTTGCGTTTTTTTGGAATGTCGGTAGTCGGATGGCTTACCGAAGACATATCAGGAAAGTTGAACTGAGCACCAAAATATTTAGAAGCAAAAATATACCGACTATGGATAGTTCGTGGTTTAAATAAGGCACAAAACCGACAGCGAGGTACGTCGTGGTCAGGGCCTAGGCAAGGAATACAGTGTGAATGAAAATCTTTATGAGGTATTTGCTTTCCACAAGTAATGCAATTATTTACTTTTACTGACATCGGTTAAGAGCAAGAAAAAGTTTCCCCAATGGGGTACTTAGCTTTTAGTTGAAGACTTCAGTTCTGAAACTCGAAAATGAAAATTTCAGGAGTCGGCTGACTGGCACTTGCGAACTGCTTCTGCTTCGGGCACCGCAAGGCAAGAAAGACTGGTGTAATGGCGTTGGCTGCATGTTTTATACCCCTGATGACCTGACGTCACTGAAGAAGAGACAGCAACCGACGCAGGACCCAAGACTTTGTTAATCAGGCCGACTGAGGGCTTACTGCAAGCAGATAACCCAAATGTGATGACTGCAACAGTGAAACACGAAGAACATCTTCAACCACCTGTTGGGAAAGATTTAAAGTATTAGCCAGGTAGTTAAATGCAGAGTTTGAAGATGAAGATGAAGGAACTTTCCTCCTTCCTGAACCAACAGATCTGGTACCAGGGGAAGATGCCAAGGCTGAGCCTGTGAAAGGCTGCGAAGAAGGGGATACCATTGCTGCCAGGGCCAATCTGGAGCTATCAGAATAGCCTCCGGTTTTTCATCCCTTATCTTTAGCAGCACTCTGGGAAGAAGAGGCAGAGGAGGGAATGCATAAACTGAGAGATGTGTCCATGGGAAGGACAACGCGTCCACCCTCCAAGCTTTGTTGTGAAACTCCCTGGTGCAGAAGGTTTTAAGGAGAGGATTGGTGTGAGAGGAGAAAAGCTCCACTTGTGGGGTGCCCCAATGATGAGTGATGCGATAGAAAATGTCCTTGTTCAGTTGCCACTGGTGAGGATTCAAAACATGTCTGCTCAAATGATCCACCAAGGAGTTTAGCCTCCCTGGGAGATATTGGGCTATTAGATGTAAGCCCATGGATGCTGCTATGGACCATGTTTTGTCTGCACAAGGAGTAAGAGTGAGTCCCCCCTTGCTAGTTGATGTAACACATGACTGTGGTATTGTCTGTCCTGATCAGAGTCCCAGGGCAGAGTAGGTCCTTGAAAGCCAGCAAGGCCTGCTGCACTGCCATCAATTCTTTTAAGTTTATGTGCAGATGAATCTGCTGGTTGTTCCAAGTCCTGTGTATGCCCCTGCCTTCCAGATGAGCCCCGCCATGCAACATCTGAGGCTTCTGTGGTGACAGTCTAGCTGGCAGGCAGTGGGCGGAAAGGCAGACCCTTGTTCTGAGAACAGGCTGTCACCCACCAGAGGAACTCCATTTGTAGACAGGGAATCAGGGGAAGAATCAAGTCTAAGTCATGTGTGAGTTGACACCAAAGATTCTTGAGGAACCATTGAAATTTTCTCATATGCAGCCTTGCATATGGGATCATCAAAATAAATAAAGCCATGAACCCCAGTGCTTGCAGGAATTGCCTTGCAGAGAGCTGGGTCATGCTTGCCAAGTTCATGAAGTAAGCCGAAAGATCTACTTGCTTTTGTTGAGGGAGGAAAACCATCTGGGTGGCTGCATTCAGACTCGTTCCCAAGAAAACAATCTCCCTTGTAGGAACCGACATTGACTTCTTTTCGTTGAGAGTGAAACCCAAAGAGGTGAGAGTGTTCTTCACAATATCCAAATCCTTTTCTAGTTGTTCTGGGGAGTTTGCTTGAAAGGATAAATTTGAATGTTTCTCTGCTGGAGCCAGGCACATGGTAAAAACTCTGGGAGCAGTAGATAAGCCAAAGGGGCAATGCTAAGAATTGAAAGTGTTGCTTCCCAGCCCTGAAGTGAAGGAACTGCCTGAACTTTCCCTTATTGGGATGTGCAGATAAGCCTCCTTTAGATCCAAAGTTACCAGCCATGAATCCTTGCCCAGCATTGGTAGTAACTGTTGAAGGGTGAGCATCTTGAATTTTGGAATGACCAGAAAAGTGTTTAGAATAGACAAATCCAGAATAGGGCGCCAGGTGCCCCCTTTCTTGGGTACCAAGAAAAAGTCTTGAATAAAAACCTAGGCCTGCCTGATTTGCAGGAACTGGCTCTATAGCCCCCATAGTCGGTAAAGAAGAAATTTGAGTTTCTACCTCTGCCCTGAGAGTTCTGGGTATGTCTGCATACCCTTGTAAAACAGGGAAGGTGTGAAAGTAAAACTTGTATCCTTGGTTTACTATACTGAGCACCCATTTGTCATCTGTGATGGCAGACCATACCTCTGCTAACCTGGCTAACATTCCCCCAGTGGAAACCCAGGGCCCGCAGAGGTAGGCACACAAAGGCTGGTGTCATTGAGAATGTTTGCTTTGGGGAGCTGGCTTAGAACTCCCCGATTTAGCAGAAGAAGAATGCCTTCGTTTAGCCCTTTGAGTGACAGAAGCCTGCCCTCTGGAAGATCCAAAACCACTAGGCCTAGAGTGACCCTGCTTGCCAGGATCAGGGAAAGACCAATTTTTGGAAGGATAATGCCTACTAAACCAAGGAGGCTGAACCTGAAGGAAATCTTTTACAGCTTGCATAGATTTTGCCTTATCCTTCAACTTCTTCAGTACCTCCTCAGCCTTATTACCAAAAAGATTGTCCTTGTGCAAAGGAACATCCAGCAATTTAGACTTAACAGGTTCAGAAAGAGGCTGCTCCCTGAGCCAAGCATGCCTTCTAATCACAGAACCAGTGGCTGCTGCTCTGCAGGAAGCCTCCAAAGTGTCAAAACCACAATGAAGTGAATGCTTATTAACTAAAGTGGCAGAATTCAGTAAGTCTTGTAAATCTTTGTTCTCTGTCATGGAAGGAATATCTCCAAGTTTAGCCTTAATAGCCTTCAAAGTATGCTGCTGATACTTAAGCATGTGAAAAAGACAATTCACGGATCTAATGGCAAGAGTTGCAGAGGTATAGACTTTTTTACCCCACCTGTCCAAGGCCCTAGACTCCTTATCAGAAGGCACAGGGTTTTTAGCAATAGTAGCCTTAACACACTTGGGGCCTTGAGAAATAATTTCTGGATCAGCAGTAGGGTTTTTAAAAAGGAACTGATGAGATTCAGGAACCCTATAATACCTATCCAGTTTTCTGGGGGCAGGAGGAACAGAATTAGGAGTTAAAGAATTTTCCATGAAAACATCATCCACAACTTCCAAAACTGGAGGTATAGCCAGAGGCTTATGCTGAGGTAAATCCAAAAATTCCCTGATTCTTTTCTTAGACTGCGAAAAATCCTGACATTCCCATTTAAAATGCTCCCTAAGGGTATTCAAAGTATCCCCAAAGGAAAAATCTTCTGGAGGGGAGGCAGAAGGGATAGAGTCCTCAGCATCAGAATCCTCAAAGCCAGAAAAAAGTTGAGAATGTCCTTCACCAGCAGACATACTAGAAATCTCAGAATCTGAGACAGACAAAACATCAGGAGAAAATTCCCTAGCCCTCTTTGAAGGGGGGATGAGAGCCCCTAATCAGGGAAAGAAGATCACCAGCCATCTTTACCAACCAGGACAGGCACAGGAGGGGAGGCCGCCTGCTTGTGAGTAGGTTTGGGACTGGAAGGTTTACTAGCAATCCAGAGAGACTCGGGAGGCCTAGCAACTGCAGAAGTCTGAACTAAGGTAGTCGGGTCTGGTTCTGGTCTCATGTTAAAAAGAAGAGGCGTCAGAAGCCGGTGCCTGCAAAGCGGCTCTGGACCCATCTGAGGTAGTGACAGGCAGAGGGTCTGAAGACAAAATAGCAGCCTGCGGCATGGAGGACTCCATAAAGGTCTCGGCAGAGGCTTGTGGCTGAAAATCTGTGGACTGCAGGGCTACGAAAGCGCCTCACTGACGACTAATTATCTGACATTCGTTAAAGCAAGAAAAGAGGATCTCCAACAGGGTACATATCTGAAGGCGTCTTCAACTTGGTAGTCGGAAAGCAAAATGAAGGTAAACGGCTGACCGACACGTGTGAATTGCATCTGCTTTGGGCTCCGCAGCAAGAAAGACTGAGGAAATGGCATCGGCTGCCTCCCTTTATACCGGACGTTCTGACATCAGTTTTACAACCGGCAGCAGCAGACGTCATATACCAAGGACTCTGGTATTCGGGCCGACTGAGGGCTACCGGGAGCTGGATAACCCATATGTTAGGAATACAACAGTGAAACACGAAGAACATCAGCTAAAAGGAAAATTCAGTCACAACATTATTCCTTAAATACTCTGTTCATTTAGAATGTAGGCAAACTATAAACAATCTCACTGCAACTCTCTGTAATGTTTCCTTTCATTTTCAGTCTAAATAAAAATATTTTTTCCTGACATCAAAATAGAAGTTTAACAAACTGCAGTATTGCTTTCTTCTATTTATAAATTATGATCTCATCTAAAAAAAATGTCTCTTTCCAAGACACTTTTATAGAAGTTCTTAATTTCTTTAAAACAACACAATGTATATTCAGTTAGTGGCTAATTGTATTTATTTTGCTAAAAACTAAGATAGTACCAAGGATTAGAGGCCTTCCTGTAGATTTTTTTCTCTTGAAATGGGAAACAAAATCTGTCACCTGTAAAGATTATAATTTTGTTAAGTGATACCCAGTTTTTCCTCACACTACTAGTAATATAATAATCTCCTCAACTTTACTCTGCTTAATTAAAATACCTAATTTGTTTGACTCCATGAAATCTTTGCATATCCTTAGGAATTTAAACAAGAAAACTATCTGAAAGTGAGTTGCTGAAGACCTACATCACTTCAAATTGTTCTACTTGCAAACTTTCAGATGCAAGTATCTAGTTGAGCAAGGAACAGCAGCCTGAAATTAAATACCTAGTGATGCAGTAGCCTTAGTTACTGACGGAATAACAGCTGGAGCATCCAAAGCATAAGGGCACCTTCCACTCACCCAGTTAGCTTGAGTAGAGTTGAAGAAAAACAGTGGTTTGGGTGTCAAATTAAAGAGGGAAGCTAGAACCCTGAATAGGTCAGTGCTAGGAAAATAAACAAAAGTCTTCACCCTTGCCACAAAAAAAAAAAAATATAAAAATTGGGGGAAGGAGGGAGTAGTTACTGCAGCAGTAATCATTTGAATATTTACTGTTATGGTAAGTTTAATGACTGTTCTATCTTTATCGTACTGATCACTGCTGCAATAGCCTTAGATATATGTGTAAGCTGCCATAGCATAAATGGATGTGAGGATGAGGGTCCAGGAGCCCCTGGAGAATGGTCATAGCAAAGCCTGTTCTAGACATGGAGAAGGTATCTAGTAAGTAGTACTTTGTAAGGGTATGTACAGAGGACCAAATTTCTGCTGCTAGAATAATTCTAGAATCCAACTGTTTCTCAAAAAGCACAGATGAATCCAAGGCCCTAGCAGAATGTGCCTTGAGTCTGGAATTGCCTTTTTGTGGTGGGGTATAACAAAATGCAATAGCATGAGACAACCATTTGTAAATATTCTGTGACACAGTTTGTCCTTTCTTCTTACTTTCACAAGAAATGACCATCAGATCAGTGTTCCTGAAAGTTTTAGTTCTTCCAAGATAATATACAAGTTGTATGTGGACATCCAAAGTAAGGCGCATCTTTTCTCCCTTCTGTTTAGGTCCTAGAATGAAGACTGGCAGATGGATAAGTTGACTCAAAGTAAACTCTGATACCTGTTACGCATAAGGGGAGAAGTCCTATCTTTGTGGAAAATGGAAAGCTGACCCACCATAAGATCTTGCAACTCAGATGTTCCTAGCTACTCCTCTTGCAGAAGTCAAAGCAATCAGCAAAACCGTTTCCATATTAAAAACTTCAAGTCAGCCTAATGAGTTGGTTCAAACAGAAAAATGAAAAAAATAGTATCTCAAGGAGGATCCACCTGTTTTCTATAAGTCTAGGTATGCAACACATTTAAAACATTTTTTTCATGTGAATTCACTGAAGGATGGGGCTCCATGGGCAGCCATACTAAAATGAATGACAGATGTACCTTAATGAAGGAGTAAGACAGACTATAGGATAATAACTCATAAATAATGTAGACCCAGAGAAACACTAGCTTTAAAAGGGTCATGTTTCTTGTTTGGGCACTGACTTGAAAATGTCTTCCATTTGCTAATATTTTCTAGTAGCAGGTTTTCTTGCCTCCTTTAATATCCACTGCACATCCTCAGAAAATAGGTACTTAAAAGATATTAAGACCATCATCCAGGCAGTTAGTTTCAGAAAACAAATGCTTCCAATGAACTATCAGAAGCCACACTTCCCTCAAAAACATAGATTTGAAACCCGAAGAGGGGAAAAAAACCCAGAAATTCTCTCTTCTCAATCACTTTGTGGTTCAAAATCTTGAACCTCCTCTGAAAATGGACAATCCACTAAGAATCCACTTTTCTTTTTCCATAAACAGCTAGAGTGGAAGGATCAAGGGCCTTGGCTAAACCCAGAGCTAAGCCACATAAATCACTCCTGTCCAAGGTAACAGACAGGGGAAAACATATGTCTAACTTTTTGCTCCTCTTTGACAAGAAATTTCTGAAGTAGATCTAATTTTGACAGGCAAAATATCTCCCTAGAGACAGGCATTCCAGTTTGGCTAGACAGGGAGGTATTTCCTGCTCCTTCTTTCAAGACCAACAGGAATGGTTCTCCCTTGCCTTCCAAAGGCACTCTAACCATTGCAGAGTACATGTCTAACCTTTGGTCAATGTGGGCTACAGAGACTATAGCACAGGGAGCCAAGGAACAACATGAATGGTGTGAGGAACCAGAAATGGCCACATCACAGTGACTCATCTGTAGCAGAGGCACTTCAGTGGCCTGTTAAAGTGGCAAAGGCTGTTTACTATTTTTTTTCATGGCTAGAAGAAGGAAGAATTGAGGAACTGGCAGACTGTTTCATGGTAAAGCCAAAAAAAATGCCAGATTCCTGAGGAAGCCTGGGAGCAAGTCACTGAAACAGGCATGTATTAAAAGTATATTTTTACACCAAAAACACAGTGAAATTTACTTTAAACACTTACTCCAGCCTCCCAAAAAGTAAAATACCACAACTTTTACCAAGGAGAAAGTAGTTTTCAATTAGTTTGAGCAACATTTTCCCACAAAAATTAAAAGTAGTGCACGTTTAAAACTTACTAAAATCACGTGGCAGTCTATTAAAACACATTTTCCTAGTTTAAAATTAATTTCTCAGAAAAAGTTCAATTCATGTCATAAAATTAAAAAGTAGAAGCTTTTTCACGCAGAGGGAGCTTGTCTGCTGAGCAACAGAACAACATTAGCTGACCTTGGTTCCTGGAAAGCCTGCAAGAGGAGCTCTCCTTGGCAGCAGGAAAGCTCTGAAGGGCTTGGCGCTCAAATCACACTTTCTTCACTTCTGTTTCAGCTGTCTACCAGTTGGGTGTGTGGAAGATGCCATAAGCTTTGCAAACCGGCCGGCTATAATAGCCAAGACTACTGCAGTGGTCAATGTGATAAACATACAACAGATCCTTCAAGGGGGGTATGGAGGTCCTCCAACTGTGACTTTTGGGCTTACCATTATTTTCCTATACCGCACATTATTGTTTGCATAATTATATTCCATGTAGTTTTACCATGTTAGCGTTTGAGAAAAAAATAAATGTGATGGCCAAATCAGCACTTGTAATCTTTCCTTGAGATATCATAAATTTAACATACTTTAGTGGTGACTACAGTAGCATTTTTTTAACAGTGTTATATATATAAAGCCCTGGAAACCAGAAAGCAAACTCACAGAAGAAAGAACAACTGTTCACTTCAAAAGGCAAGCTAATGTACTCACAGCTATTGCACAAGACTACACCCTTAGGGTCCTAGGTATTCCTTTTGGCTAAAATATTTGGCAGGAACAATGACCTCCACCTTCAGCTGATTCTCAACCACGTAATTATTTCCTGCTACAAGTACCAAAAATCAATCCAGTTATCTAACCACCCTGAAAATGTTTGCTTAGGCTCTGGTCCTACTTTCCCAGAGCAAAGGTCAGTAGAAAGGACTTCGTCCCATCCAAATAATATCTCTGTTGCTATTGGATATCCAGAAGATGCAAGATCCTCTCTCCTTTATTCTTAGGTTGAAAGAAAATACACCAAGGTCTGATTAGAAGAGATTTCAGGTAGCATACATTAGGCATAATAACAGGGTTCATGCAGAGACCGTTACTATTAAAATCAAGAATGACACTTCAGTGACAACAGTGATCTTTGTTTAAGACACTGAAATAAAATGTCAAAAACAAAAATGGTTTTACATCTACATGTTGAATTTCCTTTCTCCGATGTCTGCATTCGATGTTATTTGAAACAGCAAAGGTGATATCAGACACCCATGCTATTCAGTTTAATGTGCCATGAGAATTTTACTTCTACAGCACAAGTTTTTGCTATTTTGCAGGGGGACAAGACCCCCTGCACCCCCCACCCCCCTACAAATTATATACACAAACTCCAACATTGCACTATAGTGAGGAAAGGGTCCATTCCCTGATCTCAATGTGGAGCTATCTCCATTCACAATTCAAACTCATAATAATGACTCACACTTTACTTTCGTTATTATGGGATCATAGTATTCCAGTTTGGCACTGTGCATCTTTAAAACTATACTTTCCTTCAATTGCTGTTCAATCAACTGCATTTTAAGCTTTTGACAGTAAACCTTCAGAGACTGGCTCTGCCCTTGAACACTGCAAAAAGGCTCCTTGAACATCAAGGCTTACAGTTCTGAAATTCCCCGGGTTGTCACAGCCACCAAAGAAATATTTTTCCAGGACAGATACTTAAGGAGGATTGATTCTACCAGTTAAAAGTTTCCAACATCAGCTTCTCAGGAACAAATCTGAGATACCACAGTAGTAGATTATTCTATTTCGGTGAGCCAGTGAACTGCCTGACTAGGGACCATTAAATGGAAGAGAAGGATAGCACTGTTGAAAAGAGATCTGATAAACAAGAGAGAGAGAAAATGAGGGACACCACTGATTGCAATGTGTGCTAGTCAGTCTCTTGTTGCACCTTATGGAAAATGTTTTAAAGTTCATCTCTTCAGATTTCCTAGTGTTAGGGCTTTTGGCTTATTTCATAATACTGAGATGCCTGACCAAAATAAGGGCCAGAGCATCCAAGCTGTCAGCATCAGTCTCCTCAGATTTGGAGGGATCGATGTGGTGGACCTCTGAGTGAGCAGATCTAACCTCCAGGGTAGGAAGCATGGTGGCTCTCTCACTAGCGCCATGGAGAAAGTACAGCTGTGTACACTTACCCTAAATGTAGATGTTCGAGTGTATTCACTGTTGCAGTCATCACACTTGGGGTTATCTGCCTGCAGGTAGCCCTCAGTCGGTCCAAATACCAGTGTCTTAGTATTTCTGTGTCGGATGCTGTCGCTTCTTCCATGATGTCAGGTCATCAGGGGTATAAAACAGGCAGCTGACACCATTACATTAGTTTTTCTTGCCCCAAATGTCAGGAGCCCCCAAATAGGGAGCTGGTATATGGTGGGGAATCCACCAGTAAAAAGTACATACCAATGCCATTAGGAATGGCCATAGAGAGGAGAGGTAGAAAGATAGAGAAAGCCAGGGGGCTGGAGGGAGGGAAACCAGGACTGCAACAGTGAATACCTCGAACATCTACATTTACGGTAAGTGTACACAACTGTACTATGTTCTTCGTGTTTCAATGTTGCAGTCATCACACTTGGGTTGATTCCCAAAGCTGAAGAAGGGTGGAGGCAGTCAAGACGTGTTAGTGCTGGCTAGTAGGCCCTGCAAGACTACTGTAGCAAATCCAGCCCTGGATTTAGAAAAGATAGGTAAGTGGCAATGCTTGGTGAAGGTGTGTACAGAACTCCAGGTTGCAGCTTCCAGAATGTCCCTGGTAGGGACTCCCCTAAGAAATGCTGTAGAGGTGGAAGTAGCCCTAGTGGAATGTGGTTTGATCCTCTGTGGGGTAGGTTTTCCATGGTGGTTGTAACAGAAATACATGCAGTATGCTATCCATTTGGAAATGGTTTGTTTTGAAATGGCCTTACCCTCTGCCCCTGTAGCGAAGCTGACTAGCAGTTGGTCAGAATTTCTGAAAGGCTTAGTCCTATCAAGGTAGAACCTGAGCTGTATGTGCATGTCCAAGGAGTGCAGGATCCTTTCCCCTTTATTCTGAGGATTAGGGAAGAAGGTTGGCAAATGGATGGTTTGGTTTAGAGCCATACTGGACACCACCTTAGGCATAAAGGACGGGTTAGTCCTGAGGGAAACCCTGTCAGCGGAAAATAATGAAGTGTTCTACCGCCATCAGTGCTTGTAACTCTGACACTCTTCTAGCTGAAGTTATGACTAAAAGCAAGGCTGTTTTCCAAGAGAGAATTTTAACTCTGCTGAGACAGCAGGTACAAAAGGGGAAGCGTGAGCTTTTCCAGTACAAAGTTAAGGTCCCAAGCAGGGGTGGGTGCTCTCCTAGGGGGCCTTAAGTTGTTAGCCCCTCTCAGGAACTGTTTGATGAGAGGGTGAGAAAATAGAGGTGGCTCAGTATTACAATGAGCTGAGATGGCAGAGGCGTGAATTTTAATGGAGGAGAAGGATAGGCCTCTCTGGAGTAGCTCTGCTAGGTAATCCAGGATTAGAGATAAGGAGGGCACTGCTGTGTCCTTCCCTTGAGACTGATTCCAAGAACAATATCTTTTCCACTTTTCAGCATAGGATTTTCCTAGTACTAGGACTTCTGGCTTCAAGAATGACATCCAGCACCCGTTTGCTGAGGGTTGCTGGTGGGGTATTGAAGGGATAAGCCAGGCTGCAAGGTTTAGGGTTTGCAATTGTGGATGCAAAATCTGTCCTTCCTGCTGAGACAGCAGGTTACGGAGTCTGGTGAAGGTGCCAGGGTGTCACTGTTGTCAGGCTGCGTAAGTGTGGGTACCAGTGCTGGCGTGGCCAGTCTGGGGCAATTAGGATTGCCCTTGGCCTGTCCTCTTATCTTGAGTAGTACTCTAGAGAGAAGGGGCAGAGGGGGGAAGGCATAAATTGAGAGGTTATCCCATTGAAAGGATAGGGCATCCACCTTCCAGGACCTGCTGTGAGGGTTCCTGGTGCAGTATTTGCTCAACTGGTGGTTCTTGGGGGAGGCAAAGAGGTCCACCTCCGGTGTCCCTTACCTCTGGATCAGAAGGTTGAAGGTGTTGGGCTCCAATTTCCACTCGTGTGGGTCTAGGAGATTTCTGCTTAAGTCATCTGCCAGTGAATTTTGTTTGCCTGGCAGGAATTGAGCTTGCAGATGCACTTGGTTGCTCAAGGCTGTGTTCCACAGGGCCATGGCTAACCTGCAGAGTGGGTAATAATGGGTTCCCCCCTGCTTGTTTATGTACCACATAACTGTGGTGGTGTTGTCTGTTTTTATAAGCAGTTGTTTTGGAAGGATTAGGTAGTTGAAGGCTGTCAGAGCATTCTGTACAGCTAGCATCTCTTTTTGATTGATGTGCAGGAGAATCTGGCCTGGGCTCCTGTGGCCCTGAATGCATTTGCCTGCCATGTGAGCCCCCCATGCATAGTCTGATGCATCTGTTGTCAAGGTTTGGGCGGCGAGGGGTTGAGTGAAAAGCAGTCCCTTGTTGTGGTTACATGCTTCTGCCCACCAAAGGAACTCTGCCCTTAGACAAGGTATGATAGGAATGACGGTTTCCAGGTCTTGAGAATGTTGGCACCAAAGACTTTTTAAGTACCACTGAAGTTTCTTCATATGCAGTCTTGCATATGGAATTAGCAAAATACATGAGGACATGAACCCTAGGACTTGCAGTATTTTCCTTGCAGAGAGCTGGGTTCTGGTGGCCATTTGTTTGAAGTAGTTTGTCAGATGGACCTGTTTTTCTGACGTGAGAAATGCCATCTAGGAAGTTGTGTCCAAGTTTGCTCCCAGGAATACAATCCAGTTGTGATTTTACAAATGCCAGGTGCTGAAGTAGCAATTCCTGACTGTCCGCCTGAATCAGGCAGTCATCCAAGTATGGGAAAATTTGGATATTTCTCTGCCTGCAGTATGCAATGGCTGGTGCCAGGCACTTTGTGAATACTCTGGGTGCAATAGATAAGCAAAAGGGAAGTGCAGAGAACTGATGCTGCATAGAGCCTGCCCTGAAACATAAATATTTCCTGCAGAACTCCCTTATGGGGATGTGCAGATAAGCTTTTTTAAGTCTAGAGTGACTAACCAGGCATCCTTGGCTAGCATAAGGAGAAGCTGCTGCAGGGTAAGCATCTTGAATTTGGGGATCACCAGAAAGGTGTTGAGAATTCAAAGATCCAGGATAGGGTGCCAAGAGCCCTCTTTTCTGGGCACCAGGAAAAGTCTGGAGTAGAAACCCTGACCCCTTTTGTTCTACTGGAACAGGTTGAATAGCTCTGATATTGAGCAGGGCAAGTACTTGGGTTTGAGCCTCTGCCCACTGGTTTGGAGAAAGGTCTGGAAACCCTCTTGGGGTTGGCAGTGAAAGGAAGTAGAATTTGTACCCCTGGGATACAATGTTTAGGACCCATTGGTCCTGAGTAATGGACATCCAGGTTTTTGCAAGAAGGGCGAGTTTTTCTCCTACTTGTGCAGAGCTGGGAAGGATAACTGAAAACTCATTGTGAACTTTTTCCATAAGGGTGTGGCTTACCACTCCCTGTTTTTGGGGTGGGGGCACTCCATTGTTTAGATCTCTGCATATACCCTGAATCTATAGTCTGGGTGGCCTGTTTCCCCTGGGTCTGGTCTGGGAAGGCCTGGAAGGGGCTGGAAAGGACCAGTTTTTAGAAGACCAATGCCTAATGAATCTGGGTGGTTGCACTTGTAAGAATTCTTTGACAGTTTGCATAGATTTAGCTTTTTCTTCCATCTTTTTAAGAACTTCTTCTGCTTTAGTGCCAAACAGTCCTTATTTAAAGGAGCGTCTAGTAATTTGGATTTGACATGATCTAGCAAGGTTTGTTCCTTCAGCCAAGCATGCCTTTACAGTACAGACCCAGTGACTGCAGCCCTGCAAGATGCTTCTAGGGCATCAAAGCCACACGGCAAAGTATGCTTACTAACTTGGTTTGCAGAATGCATTAGCTCTTGTAAATCCTTATTTTCTGCACAATCTGGAAATACAATTTTTTGTTTAATTAGTTCCATAATATGCTGCTGGTACTTCAACATGTGAAACTGGCAATTCAATGCCCTGATGGTAAGAGTTGCAGAGGTATATACCTACTTACCCCATCTGTCTAAAGCTCTGGAATCCCTGTCCAAAGGGGTAAGATTTTTGGCTGTAGTAGCCTTAATACCTTTAGGTCCCTGGGATATGGTCTCTGGATCTGCAGTAGGATTCTTGAAGACAAATTTGTGAGACTCGGGTACACTGTAGTACTTGTCAGGTTTCCTAGGGGCTGGGGGTAATGTATCTGGAGTAAGACTGGATTCCATAAAAACATCATCTACAACATCCAGGACAGAGGGTATAGCTAGAGGCCTGTGCTGAGACAACTCTAAAAAATCTCTGAGTCTCTTTTTGGACTGAGGATAGTCTTGGCATTCCCAATGGAAATGCTTTCTTAAAGTATGCAAGGTTTCACCAAAAGAAAAATCCTCTGGAGGAGAGGCAGAGGGGAATGGATTCCTCTGCATCTGAATCTTCATAGGCTGATAAGGGCATGTCCTGATAATCAGAAGGATCAGAGTCATTGGACTCCTGGTCTGTAGAATCAGAAGGGAACACAATTCTTTGTCTCTTAGCAGGGGAAGGCTGGCTTCCCCTAATTAGGGTAATAAGGTCTTCAGCCACTCTAAGCATCAGTTTTTGTGGCATGGGAGCTTGAGCATGTGTTTTGGTAGTCAGTTTTCTAGGTGTAGTGCGTACTCTGGGCCTAATAAACCCAGTCGTTTTGGCTAAAAATGAAGTTGGTTTGATTCGAACATCGGTAGACTGAAATACACCCTCAGAAGCCGGTGCCTGCACAGCGGCTCTGGACCCATCCAAGGTAGAAACATCCACAGATTCCATAGTCGAAGAAGCATCTCATGGCATACCGGACTCCAAATGGGTCTCAACAGAGGCGTGCGAATCCACAGAAGTGGGCATCAGAGGCTGCAAAGGCACCTCACAGTACCGGTGGACTGGCGACTAGCTTAACAGAAGCGCCGTCGGCAGTTTTGGACCTATGCGGTCTGTCTCTGTCTTTATCTTTATATTTTTTTGAAAGATCGGTAGTCGGATGGCTTAAAGCCATTTCGGAATACGGGGAACGAGGGCGAAACAATTTAGCAACAAAGATAGCCTGACGATGAATGGTACAGGCATTAAGGCACAAAACCGACAGCGAGGGACATCGTGGTCTGGGCCTAAACAGGTGACACAGTAAGAATGAAAATCTCTGTGAGGTATTTGCTTTCCACAGGCAAGACAATTGTTAACTTTTTTTGATATTGGTTAGAGAAAGAAAAAAGGATCCCCAATGGGTTACTTAGCTTTAGAAGACTTCAGGATTATAACTCGAAAACGAAAAAAATTTCAGGTAGCGGCTGACTGGCGCTTGCGAACTGCTTCTGGCTCCTCCACGACAAGATAGACTGATGTAATGGCATCGGCTGCCTGTTTTATACCCCTGACATCTTGGAAAAAGTAACAGCATCCAATGCAGAAATACTAAGACTCTGGTATTCGGGCCAACTGATGGCTACCTGCAGGCAGATAACCCCAAGTGGGATGACTGCAACAGTGAAACACGAAGAACATCCAGTGTTGCCAGAGCCAATATAGCATTATTACAATCATTCTGGTGTTTGCTTCTCTCTCTATATATATACTTTCTGCAGCATCCTTAGAACTATTCAGGGGCAATGCACACAGAAAAATTTATTTTTCCCAGTGGAAGAAGAAATAGTTCACCCTTCAGGCTTTGCTGTATGGAGACTCATGCACTGAGACCCTAAAGATAGTGGTTTGCCATCAAACTCTCTCTCTCATCTCACTACTTGCTCCCTTTGTGATCTGCAACTTCTCTCAAAAAAAGAAGTTATGTACTCACCATAACATTCCATCTGAGTAGTTGTACTTCATTTGTCCTCAACCTGTGGGAATATGGATCTGTATTTGATCCGAGCCAGCAAAGATTACTAACATCAGCTCCAAACTCCAGACTCCTCCCTTTACCCATAATACACCTCCCTTGCCTTCCATCCCCAGATCGAGTTTGCTGAACTTACACTTATAACCCGACCTGATAACATACTTGTGACCTATACTTACGTAGGCTGAACATGCACCAAAGGTCCGGAGAAAGAGGGAGGGATGGCTGAAGACAAATCAAGTACAACTACTCCGATGGAACGTTATGGTGAGTACATAACTTCTTTATCTGAAATGGTTTACTTCATTTGATCTTCAACCTGTGGGACAGAGTGCCTAGCTACTAAACTCCTGGGTGGCCTTCATGGAAAGATATTCCGGAGCACCTCTGAGCCAAAGTATGCTCTCCTTCTAGATGTCAAATTCAATTTATGATGGAAGATAAACGTATGAGATGAGGACCAAGTAGCTGCCGAGCAAATGTCATCCAAAGACACCCTAGACCAGAAAGCTGCAAATGTAGCCATGGACCTAGTGTAATGAGCTTTAACCTGACCTGGAGGAGACATGCCTTTGTCCTTGTAGACCTGCAGGATGCATGAAGAAATCCATCTAGCTATCGCGACCTTGGAAAAAGGTTTGCCCAAAAAGGGTCTATAGAACGAAAAACAACTGATCAGATTTATGAAAATTTTTTGTCCTGTGTAAATAGAATCATAACGGTCTGTGAACATCCAACATGTGTAGTTTGTATTCCATCCTCTAGGTAAAATTGGGAAAGAACACAGGCAAATTTATAGTCCGAATGATACTGACTGGTGATGCCACCATAGGAAGAAAGGATGGATTGGTTCGAAGGGAAACTCTATCTTTATGAAAAATCATGTATGGGAATTTTATGGACAAGGCCTGTAATTCCAAAACCCTCCTAGCAGAGGTAATAGCGACCAGAAAAGCAGTTGTCCATGATATAAATTTTAGATCAACAGTAGCGGCAGGCTTGAAAGGCGGGGCAACCAGAGCTTGGAGAAGCGTAGTAAGGTCCCACGGCGGGGGGGGGGGGGACAGGATTTTTGACCAGGGGGTGTAGCAAAAAGGTGCCTTTGATGAAGGCTTTACACAGTCTAGAAGATGCCAAGGATGCAGAATTTTCACCTACATGAAAATGAGAAATGGCAGCCAATTGAACTTTGACAGTAGAAGAACTAGCTCCGTGCTGGAAAATATCAGCTAGGAAATCAAGAACAGCGGAAATAGGAGCCGTGAAAGGATCTAAACTCCTCTGAGAGGCCCAGAAAGAAAAACGTCTCCACTTGCTGCGATAAACCTTTCTGGTTGAAGACTTATGAGCAGCTACCAAAACAGACTTAACTGAGGGGGAAAGTCCAGGAGTCCTAGCAATCACGGGAACTGCAGTAGCTAAGCCATGAGCTTCAGGCTGTCCAGATTCAGATGAGGCACCCCCGATGGGTGTGAAATCAGATCCTAAAAGGGATCTGGATCCAAGGTGGACCCAGAAGGTGAGACCAGAGGAAGGGAAACCATACATGGCGAGGCCAGAATGGGGCAATGAGGATCACCTTGCTCCCCAGTCAACAAGCTATCTGCAGAAACCTCGGGATGAGAGGGACTGGCGGGTAAGCATACAGAAGACCGGGAGGCCAAGCATGAACTAGAGCATCTCTGGGGGACTCCCCTGGCAGGGTGTTCAGAGCAAAAAAACTGTTGCACTTTGCGTTGGAAGGAGATGCGAAGAGATCACAGCAAGGTTGACCCCACTTGCTGAAGATCTGTTCTGCTACTGATGGATTCAGAGATCACTCATAAGGCATCAGAATGGTCCGACTTAGCCTGTCCGCTAGAATGTTGGACCGTCCTGGAATGTGCATTGTGATAAGAAAGCGACCTATGGAGATCGCCCATTCCCACACTCTCATGGCCTCATGACAAAAGGGATAAGATCTGGTCCCTCCCTGTTTGTTGATGTACCAGACTAACGACATGTTGTCTGATTGAACAGCAATCGTGCCCAGAGGAAGAAAGGCATGAAGGGCCTGCAATGCTAGAAGGACCACCCTCATCTCTAGAACACTGATATGCAAACTGGTCTCTATGGGGGATGACAAGCCTTGGCCTGCCCTGCCTGAACAATGCCCCCCCCACCCGAGTTGGGAGGCATCTGTGGTCACTGTGGCTTGAACTGGGGCTGGAACGAAGGGTTATCCCTCCAAAATGTCCGGTGAGCTCATCCACCATATGAGGGATGATTGACACACTTGACTTAGGTGGATAGGATAGGTTAGTGGTAAATCCAACATGGACCACTGAACCGCCAAAGTCCACTGAAGAATCCGCATGTGTAGTTGGGCACATGGAAGGAGAGTTATGGTCGCCGCCATCGAGCCTAGGGCCCTCAATACAAATTCCGCTGTTGGGAGATGAGAATGGTAAATTAGGGAGACATGCATCCTAAGGTTGTGAACTCTCTCTGAGGTCAGGAACACTTTGCCCTGGAGTGTGTCTATCTTGGCACCAATGTAGTTATCACCTGTACAGGCTCTAGCAGAGATTTGGATGTGTTGATTGTGATACCCAAACTCAGGACAAGTGTCAAAGTAGTCCCTGGTTTAGGAAAGTAGACGCCTGGTGGGAGCAATGAAGAGCCAATCATCCAGGTACGGATAGACCTGAATCCCCTGAAGCCTCAGGTGAGCCGCTCCCACCGCCATCACTTTGGTAAACACCCTGGGGGCTGTGGTGATACCAAAGGGTAGGGCTCAAAATTGGTAATGATTGGCCCCTAGCCGGAAGTGGAGGAACCTCCTGGAGCTTATGTGCATTTTTATGTGATGGTAAGCATCCTGGAGCTCTAACAAGCACATCTAGTCGCTCTCTTGCAGGTATGGCATGATGGACTGTAGTGTGACCATCCGGAACTTTTCTTTGGCCACTGACAGGTTCAGGGTAGAGATGTCCAGAATGGGCCTTAAGTCACCCTTTTTTTGGCACCAAAAATAACCTGGAGTAGAAGCCCAATCCGGACTGATCTGGGGGGGAAGTTTTGATGACTTGTTTTCCTAGCAGCCTGGAAATTTCCTGTGCTGCTGCCTCCCTTTGCATGGGTGGAACGTTTGGGATGTGTTGGAGAACCCACAAAGGGGATAGAATATCCTCTGGATATGATTTGCAGCCACAGTGGTCCATTGTTATGGACTCCCATGCCACTGAGTGCAAGGACAATCATCCCCTGACTGCCTCCAGAGTAGAGCAGATGGGCAACCCCTCAGAGTTGCTGCCTGGGTCTGTCTGAGAAAGGTTCTCGAGACTTGAAGTTTCGCGGACCCTCTCGGCCGGCGTCCATTCTGTCTCCCTCTGCCTCTGGGGGAAGAAGAGCCTTGAGTGTCCTGGGAATACTGAGACTTCCGGAACTACATCTTCTTTTACCCTCTCTGGTTCTGGGAAAAGGACCTTTGAGGGTTAGAGAAGCGGATCCCAACAGCAGACAGTGTCTTCCCGTCCTTCTCACTCTGGACTAGCATCTCCTTGACGGTCTTACCAAACAGAGTTGAGCCGTCATAAGGGGCATTGGCAAAGGACGATTTAAAGGGCTCAGTAAATTGGCACAACCTGAGCCAGGCGTTACACCTCATGGACATGCCGGACTCAGCCACCCTAGCCACTCCTTACATTGCATGGGAGAGGAGTCGCATGGACGTATTCAATACTGCTCTCAAAGTGGCCATTTTTGCGGAGAACAAAGCCTTGTTCGCCTGCGACATGTACTTGGATGGAGACTCCTCCAGCTCCTTCACCAGGTCACGTTGGAGGCTCGTGACATGGGCCAATTAGTTCATTGCCCTTATTGAAAAGGTAGCTGAAGCATACACCCACGTTCCTAGCCGGTCCATCATCCGAGACTCTCAGTCAGGAGGGTGGACTGAGGAACTTTCCTGAGAAGGTTCCCTCTTCGTGGCTGCTGCTACCACCATGGTGTCCACTGGGGAGCCCTTGTTCCAGGAAGGCCTGTCTATAGGGGGACTCAAAACCTTATTGGGGCACTTGGGGATCGGCTCCACAGTATCTGGTTCCTTCCACACCTGCGAAGTGATCAAATCCACTAAAAGATCCATGGGGGGGGGCACCCAAGATGTAGATGGGCCCGTGTCAAAGGCCTCCAGAAACACAGACTCATCAGAGGAGGGCTTGGGGGCAGACCAACCTCCCCGCTGGCAGAGGATCTCCATGATGTCTCCAAAGCAGACATTGTCGGGAGGTGTTCTTGGGGAGCCCTCCCCCTCATCTAAGTCTTGTGTCCTCGGTTAGGGACTCTCTCAGGGGAGTCCAAGTGCCTCCTCTTACAGGTATGCTTGCGAGACACATCTCCCATGGTGCTCTCTGGGGAGTGCTCATGTGTTCCTCTAGGGGAACCATCTGGGGCCCTTTAGGCAAGGGCTGTCCCTCTGGTAAGATGACGGGGACCGTAGACAGAGCCGAGGGGGTCTGGGTGGAGCCCAAGGGTGCGGTCCGGGGCCTCGATCTGATGGACAGGATGCATTCTACCACAATGAACACCGAAGGAGAGCAGACCTCCTGTGAAACTAATAAGGAGGTCATTCTCCCTGGTCTAATGCGAGAACTGGACCCAAAGTGGCCAGAGCACCGAGAGAGGGGACCTGGACCAACAACTTCATAACCGATGGTAAAGGTTCCCCTCCCTCAGCTCCGACCCCCAGGCTCCGGCTCCAAGAGCTGCTCAGATCCGAGCTCTTCAGATCCGAGATGCTCCAGGCAGCTGCCGGTGTTGAGGATGCGAGGACCGTCGGCGCAGATGCCCCGACCAAGGCCAACCTCGGATCCGAGATCTCTGAAGCCAAAGGTCAGATCGGGGAAGGAGTAATAGGCTGAAGAAAGGGAAGTGAGCTGCTCCCTCCTGAGAGAGGGGGGCTGGCAAGACCCCCATCTGGATCTGTGTACGGATAAAGCGCCTCATCATCTTATCCAGATCCATGTCCGAGAGAGAACGGGTCGACTGAGATGAAGCCACAGACTCCGACCTGGCCTGTCACGGAGCTGAGACCTGGGAGACTGGGCGTGCCTCCTCTGGCTCCGGGGAGAACCTCGCAGAACGGAGCTGAGGGGAGTCACAGATCCGAGCAGACTTGCTTGGTGATGAGAGGTCCGGGGACCTCTTCCTCTTCGTCCTCGACTCTCTCTCCCACTCTCTACCCCTCCTCTGCTCCGCTACCACAGCTTAGACGTGGGGGTTTGAGTCCCAGCCGGGGAGGGAGGGGAGGCCAGAGTCAGAGAAGCAGTCACGGCAGTCACAGAAACTGAAGCCGATGACGAGGAGGGAGGATCAGTGGCAGGAAGAAGCCCCTTCACGGCCAACTTGGCCTTTCTGTCCTTCAAAGCTCGGGGGTTGAACCTCACACAAATGGAACAATCAACATTGGGCCACACCTAAACACAATACACACAGAGTGTTGCCACCCGCTGGGGAGAGCTTATGGCCACACTCTCTGCATCGCTTAAAAATAAGCTTTTCAGCCATGTCTACAGAAGAAAGAGAAGAAACAAACAAAAACTTTCTTCCTAAAATTTAACACAAACCCACTCACCACACTAGACTGACTAGAAAGGGGGGGGGCACCACAGACAAACTATACTAACTAAGAACTACTACAAACCTACACACGACGCCAAAGCGATGGGAGGGGAGAAAGGGTACCTACACTAATCTGAAATGGCTAATTTAACAAAAAAATTTTGAAAACTTACAGTCAAAAAACAGCCTGCTAGTTGGAGCTCTAGAGACACAATGTTTCACAAATCGTGGCAAACAAGATCTGGGGATGCAAGGCAAGGGAGGTGTATTATGGGTAAGGGGGGGGGAGTCTGGAGCTTGGAGCTGATGCTAGTAATCTTTGCCGGCTTGGATCCGATATGGAGCCGTATTCCCACAGGTTGAAGATCAAATGAAGTAAACTACTTCAGATATCTCATTCTCTTAGGGCCTGAAGGAACCAATCATCCAGATATAAATATATAGGCACCCACTTGCCCTAAGGTGGGCCAAGGGAGGCACATACACTTATCTTTTTGGGACTGTAGATAGCCTTTAGTGTAAGGATGTAAACTGGAAATAGCAGCCTCCTACCCTGAATTTGAAGTAATTTTAGTGCTCTTTGCAAACTGGGACATGAAGATACTCATCCTTCTGTTCTGATTAGACTAGGAGATCTGATGTTACAGAAGGGGGAAGAGAGGGACTGCAGAGCAATCATTCTGAATTCTGAACTTTCAAAAAAGGACAGTCTTGAGAGGCCCAAATTCAATTTCCAAGGACAGTCCTTTTTGGGTAGTGGAGACAGCTGGGAGTAGAAAATGTGCTAGGAAATTATCAGGGGAAGAAGGAGCTAGTTCCCTATATTCCTCTGGAATAAGAAGCATCTCTATAAATACTGGAAAGGATTTGAACTCTATTATGTATCCATGCAAAAATGTGTGATATCTAGCTGTCAGATGTAATGCCTGCCCAACAGACCTGGAAGTAGCTTAGCCCCCCCCCCCTTGACAAGCCAATAGGGGTGGGGGAGAGGTGTGGACAGGGGAAGGGGTGGTTTAATCAGGATTCATCAGAATGATTTGCTGGGGTTGCTGCCTGCAGTTCTACTCACTTTGTCATCCTTCTTGCCACATTTTTGTTCCTGAAATGCCTTCTTGTTCTTGGTCTGCTGGCTTTTAGTTTGTCATCTGTGGAGACGGTCAACCTTAGGGAAGGAAGTGAAAAAAAATGCCTTACAGTTTCCAGTGCACTGCTGTTTTCTTCTATCTTCTTACAGATCTCTCGTGTTGGGCTACTGAATAAATAAAAAAAAAAACCTTTGTCCTAGGCAACACTGAAAAGCTACTGTTTAACATCTTGTCTTAATGGCTGCATGCTCAGCCAGGCATGGCAACTTACGACTGATTACATAGCAGCTGTCCAAAATGCTACATCAATCACATTATAGCCAGAGGGGCATGTTTCACCAAAGGAAACATCTGCTGCTGGTTACCCTGATAAGTGATGTGACTGTCAGCATTTCATTCAGGTTGCTGTGGAGCTTTTTCTACAACAGAGATTATTTTCCTTGGATCCTTATGGTACTTGCAAAGACACCAAAAAATCAGTACAAGCTAAATCTTCATATTCTTCTGAGGGAGACTCTTGAAACCTTCACAGCAGGCTCTCCTTTTTCTACTTACAGTGTTTGGCAGCACATGGTTGGGGGTGGCTCTACATAGTTGCTTGCCATCCAGCAAAAGCTTAAATCTCTTAAAATCCTGTAAATCCAGAGCAATGCTGATGTGGGCAGGGTATGGTAATGCAGTATCTGTGGCTATGAGAGGTACTCAGCTCCCTGGCTAAGCTTTTTCTTAGCCACTCTGTCACAATCTGCTGGTATATTTGACCTCAGCTCTGACAGCCCAAGGTCGTGAGAGACCATCATTCTTTCTCCCTGACTGCACCTGCTGACTCCAAAGATTGCAGCCTGATGACAGTCAACCCAGGAGAATGTGCTAGCTTCTGACTGCTTGTCTAGCTCCAGAGGAAATGGACAAGTAATGGCCAACTCTCAGGGGCTAAGGGGTTCTCGGGTCTAAGGGATGGAAGAAAAGGCATTTTTCCACTTTTTAGCATCTTTCCTGAGGATGCTTCATCCTTTGACCTCCTTGTCCCAGTGCTCTCTTTTATGCGGCTTCTTTGAGAGAAGTGTTCCCTAAAAATACTAATGAATGCCTTTATGCCTGTACAACAGCCCCATCAAACATGCTTGAAGTATGGCCTCTTTTGGCTTCTCAATGTTTTCCAAGTGAAACCTGCACAAATTTGTCAAGTAATCAAATAACTGTGAGTCTCCACTGTGAAAAAGGTACATGAGATATTAACCACGGCATGAACATGGAGTCCGATGTCTGCAGTCATAAAGGCTTTTCATGCCTATAATAGCTATAACTTGGGAATCTGACTGTATTTTGGAATTTTCACCAGTAAAAATACCAATAGCATGACAGCAGAGTGAGAAAGGAAATACATTTCCAAACAAGACACTTATCTTTCTGAAGTAATCTCAGGGAGCTCTGCAGCCATTGTCACACGGATTGATCATGAACTTTCTTAATGTGATAAGCACATGCATGCATTCATAATCTGCTTTTTCCACATTTGATCACATGGGGTCTGGGTGTTACATCAACAATGACAACCAACAGCCAATGTTCACACCACCCAGTGGCTAGCCCTACTGCAGCCAATGTGCATATACCTGTGGCAGAAAACAAAACTGAAGATGGTGCAAGCAGACTCCCCCTACTACCTAGATCACACGCATGCCTCTTCATACACAGAAGGGTTTGTCTGAACCCTTAAGTTTTCACAGCTCTAAAAGTTAGGATCTTTTAGGGAACCTCCACCTACAGCTATTTCTCATGTCAGGCATTGTACAGAGTGATTTATATAAATAACATGTTCAATTCTTAAAGAGATTACTGGACCACAACAAATGGTTGCAAGCAATAGTAGTATGACACAGCAGTGAGTGAATTCAATCAAATGCAGAATTTAATGACTGGGAACAGACTAATGGTAAGTTCTATTGAAATCAAACATCCTCTTCAGTGACAATAGTGACCTCAAGAGTTTACAAATTCATGGTTAGGGTACACACTCCTGATACACGCACGTGCAGATATAGCTTTATATCGTTTTCTTCTGATCAATTTGTAGTAAATTACATTTGTTGGATAGATTGCAGCATACCTATCTAGGAAAGTGTGCTATCCAAACTAATATTTAAAACATTAACAGTAATTTTAAGTATGTTTTTAGCATCAGAATCTTAGAACACTTAAAGACCTTCAATCCCCAACGCAAGCTGTCTATCATTTCAGAAGATACAGAACTGCATATAAAAGTGTGCAGTATTAAGTACTTCCACCCAGTAGTTTAAATGTAGTTCTAAAATGTCTTGGTAGACTTATGAGTGTAGTAGACTTAAATAACTGTCAATTCCTTGAAATGTTATTAGTGCATCAGAAAAATATTTCAGGACACAAAGGGTCTAAGATGAAGTTAACAACAAAAATACATTGTAAAGACTAAGTCATGGATGCTGCAGCCCTTGAAATTTAAATTGGCAAATATTTCTGCATGGACAAAAAAAAAATGTTTTTTTTTGTTTGTTTTTAATTTTCAGGTGATGTCAGGTGTGTGGGGATGGAGGTTGAACACATTATGAAAAGAAAGATGGAAAGATGCTGAAAACAGATGAAAAATAGGTGAAAGGTCCTACATCAATAATACCATACAAAGATACTGATGAATATTTTATGGCATAAACCATAGTACAAGCATAGTGTGGACTACTACTAGGCAAGAATGTCCTCTTCTAAGGTACAGGCAATAAAAGTGTAAAGATGGATAACAAATTAGGACAGCAGTTTACTAATAAAGAAGGGAGGCATAAATAAATACTGGCGCCTTTAATTCATAAGTTAGTACTAGGCTGTCTGCCCTTGTGGGCAATTTTAAACCTAGCCAAATCTCCCAACCCTAAGGGAAGAACCAAGCCCTGTAACTCATGTCTCCGAGGTAAATACCTTAACCATTATGCCAATCCCCAACCCCCAAAGTTCGCAGTTCTGGCAAGCATTCATCTTGAAACATAGGAATGGATCTTTTTAACCCCACAAAGGACATGTTCAGTTATGACAAAATAGATTATTTGCTACATGCTTTGTAATATGCAGCAAGCTAATGGGATACATAAACTCTGCAATTGCCCAGACATAAATAGATTTACAGACAAAGAACTTTCAAGAATAGTAAACATAAAAGGAGCAAACACAGAAATCTATGTACAGTGAATATAAAAAGTGTACACACCACTGTTAAAATGTCAGGTTTTTATGATGTAAAAAATGAGACCACAATAAATCATTTCAAAACCTTTCCCACCTTTAATGTGACCTATAACCTGTACAATTCAATTGAAAAACAAACAACTCTATTAGAGGAAAAATATATAAAAATAAAAACGTACAATAAGCTGGTTGCATAAGTGCGCACAACCATAAACTAATACTTTGTTGAAGCATCTTTTGATTTAATTACAGCATTCAGTCTTCTTGGGTACACACTTGCCATCAATTAAAGAGACCCTGACTAACCCCAAATAAAGTTCAGCTGTCCTAGTAGGATTTTCCTGACATTTACTGTTTCCTGCTACAGCAAAAGCCATGGTTCACAGAGAGCTTACAAAGCATCAAAGGGATCTCATTGTTGAACGGTATCAGTCAGGAGAAGGGTACAAAAAATTTCCACAGCATTGGATATACTATGGAGCACAGTGAAGACAGTCATCAAAAAGTGGAGAAAATATGGGACAACAGTAACGTTGCAAAGAATTGGACGTCCCTCAAAAATTGCTGAAAAGACAAGACAAAAATTGGTCAGGGAGGCTGCCAAGAGACCTACAGCAAGACTGAAGGCGCTACAAGAATTTCTGGAAAGTACTGGTTGTGTACTACACGTGACAATAATTTCCCATATTCTCCATATGTCTGGACTATGGGGTAGTGTTGCAAGACGGAAGCCTTTTCTTACACAGAACATCCAGGCCCGGCTAAGACTCCCAAAAGCATGTGGGAAAATGTAATATGGTCTGATGAGATCAACGGTGAATTTCTTGGCCACAATTCCAAAAGGTACATTTGGCGCAAAAACAACACTTCGCTTCACCAAAAGAACACCATCCCCATGGTGAAGCATTGTCGTGGTAGTATCATGCTTTGGGGTTGCTTTTCTTCAGCTTGAAGTGGGACTTTAGACAAGGTGGAGAGAATTATGAACAGTTCCAAATACCACTCACTTTTGGCCAAAAACCTTTAGGCGTCTGCTAGAAAGCTGAAGGTGAATAGGAATTTCACCTTTCAACACAACAATGACCCCAAACATACATCCAAATCAACAAAAGAATGGTTTCACCAGAAGAAAATTGAAGTACTGGAATGGCCAAGCCAGAGCCCAGACCTAAATCCAAAAGAAAATCTGTGGAGTGACCTGAAGAGGGCTATGCACAAGAGATCCCCTCACAATCTGACAGATTTGGAGTGCTTTTGCAAGGAAGAGTGGGCAAATATTGCCAAGACAAGATGTGCCATGCTGATAGACTCCTACCCAAGAAGACTGAATGCTGTAATTAAAACAAAAGGTGCTTCAACAAAGTATTAGTTTAAGGGTATGCACACTTATGCAACCAGATTACTGTATGTTTTTTATTTTTTATATTTTGCCCTCTAACAGATCTAACAGATTTGTTTTTCAATTGAATTGTACAGGTTATAGGTCACATTAAAGGTGGAAAAAGTTTTGAAATTATTTATTGTGGTCTCATTTTTTATATCACAAAAAATTGGCATTTTAACAGGGGTGATTACACTTTTTATATCCACTGTACATATAATAAAACAAGGGTGCATTTTCTCACTTCATGCCATGTTCAGTTAAATTATTTACTGTGCCAATAATACCTGCATGCAAACAAGCATAAAATAAAACGATGATCAGAATGGACAGGCTTATAACATGGTTTTACTGACACCAAATTGAATGCGAGTTCTATGAACAGGCAAGTAACTAGCAGTCCAGGCAGAACATACACTAGGGGGTATAGTATGCTCAAGCAGGTTCTCACCAAAGACACAGAAGGTTTAGAGCAATATTAAACAATAAATAAGACCTGGGTGTTGTCCAAAGGGCAATACCCCTCACACCCAAAGCGTCCTGCAACACCTTTCTTACTTTGACCGACTCTGAGGTTACACAAGTTTGGAGTAGATTAGTAATTTCATTTAATTGTTCCATCTTAAAAGAATGTGCAATAAACTGAAGTAAGAGAAATCCACAGTGGTTTGTATCTGAAATAATGAAAGGCATAAATTACAGGTAAACAGTGACAAATCAAAAATGCAGGATTTACATACAATGCCTGTTAATTCAGAAAACTCTTCTAGCTTAATTAATGACCACTAATAGTTCATTCAAAAGGAGGAAACGTCAACTTTTGTAAAACAAAGTACAAATTCAATAACAGTACAGGATCATTAAGAGGTCTGATAAAGTATGTTTCAAAAAGGCCTTACAACTTCAAAAGATGCTAATTTCAAACAAAACCTTGGTGAAAACTGTTAGCAGAATAGCGCAAATCTAGGTTAAAGACTTGAGAAAGACTGTCAAGGTACTACAGGATCTGAAGCTGTAAAAAAGTTTTGTTCTAGTAATACGGCAGTGGGCAGATACAAGGATCTGGAATTTTTTTCAGGGTATGAAGAGTTCCTGGGCATTACTGAAAATGAGACATGATGAAGAGAATGGAGGCCTGGGTAAGGCTTGCCAGATGAGTGGGTCACTAGGTTTCTGAAAGGTCACAGATGTACAGGCTTCTCAAGCAGTTCAGGCCTAAGAAGAAATTGCACTTGTTGAGATTAAAATAAAATGAGTCTCTGGCAATTACTTTGGTTTAATTCTGCCTGGCTTTCTGTACGGGTTTTGGAATGAGGAGCAATAGCAGAAAAGTGTAAAGGAGTCCCAGGGACCACTTTGAGATGGCAGCATCCCTGGGGTGTTCTGAAGGAGGGATGAGCAAGTAGTTGTTTTAGCTCCTGGTGTTGGTGTGGAATGGTACGAGACTGCAGGAAGATTTTTTCCAGAAAAAAAAATCTTTTACCCTACCAATGGACTGGGGAAACCACCTGTGAGACATCCGTAACAGCAACTGAGCCTGTCAGCTAGACAGTTGGATTAATCACGAATATGACGTAATAAGAAAGCATCCTGTTGATATAACCCATTTTCATGCCCTCATCACTTTACAACAGTGGCAGAAGGAGTTTCATCCTCCTTGTTTATGTATCAAATCACTGTTGTTGTCAGTGTGGATGCTTACAGCACTTTTGGGCAAGTCAGTCCTGAAAAGATTGCAGTGTAAGATGGCAAGAGCACTGACATGCAGTCTTGCAAATATGGTCCTGCTCTATAGCAATGAGATCTAACAGTCATTACAAGAGTCGTGTATGCAATGGACTGCCTGGAAAAGGGTTTGAAGCACGAAGTCGCCATCTGAGTTGGGACTTGCAAGTCCTGGTATCCCTGATGTGTTGCGTGATAGGATCTGTTAAGTGGGACCACTGAAATTTCAAAGCATAATTTTCATGCACAGCCTGGCAATCAAGCTCATGTATACAGCTGCAGTCATTTGTCCCAGTACTCTTAGATACAAAAGTGCTGCAACTATCAGAGACCGTATGATAGAGCATACCAAGTTCTGTAATGGAAGGAAGATGGGATCTATAGGATATAATATCCAGAATGGATTCTGTAATTGTCAGTGACAGACACAGCTCCACCTAGGACTTTGTGGAGTTCGCCATAGTTCCCAAATACTGGAACAGACTCCTCAGTAGAAACCAACTTGTTCCATGTTGGAGCATCTAGGAGTTAGTTGTCCACATAAGGAAATACCTTCACCACCTGGAGCCTCTGGTTCACTGCAAATATGGACATAGATTCTGTGACCACCCTGAAGGCTGAAACAATGTCAAATAGGCAGAGTATCGAACTGATTAAAACTGCTTACTACATGGAACACCAAAAACCTCCTAGACAGCTTGGTAATCTTTATGTATTGACAGGTGTTTGAATGTCCAAACAGCACACCCACTCTTCTTCTGAAAGACAGACAAGAAATGACTGCACTGTGATCATACAAAAGGTTTATCTGAGAATTATTTTAAGTAAGCTGTTCAAAGGAAGTACTGAACTGAGGTCCAAAGTTGTTATGGGCACCTAAGGAAAACTGCTAGTTCAATAACCTGATCCTTTCTCTTCTGGTGGGACCTACTGGATGCCCCTTTTCTGCATGAAGTTTAACACCCTTTTAATGGTAAGCCAAACACAAACGAAAACCAACCTTCACATAAAGTAACACAGGCTGAAATCCACTGATCCAAACACGAAAATTTATTTAAAACATGAAACGAAGTAAGCGATTTCATCTGGTATATATAACCAGACTTCCACAGAAAATGTATATGCATATTTTAGAACATATACATATGTATTTTTTTTATTCTACAAAGTGATTTACATGAGATGCTTTTTTAGCTGCATCATGCATTCTGGTTAGCACAAAAAGTTTTTCCTTTCTTTGAGCTTATTAAGTTTAAATGGGGTGTGACCAATTGTGAATCTGATGTATATAAATTGCTTTGCATGCAGTTTTTAGTTGTCTGAAGAAGTCTGGTTATATATACCAGATGAAAGCGCTTACTTTGTTTCATGTTTTAAATACATTTTCATGTTTGGATCAGTGGATTTCAGCCTGTGTTACGTTGTGTGAAACCCTTCTAATGGTGTATGCTGTCTGGCAAGGGGACAAAGTTGAGATGGGGAGGGGTGTGAAATGGTATAGCAGTCTATGGATGTCACTATCCTTATACATTTGTACGGTGTGATGGCTAGCAACATCAACAAGTGGAAAGGCAGATGACCCCTAATTGTCTGCAAAATGTGAAAAGATGAGGAGAGATTAGGTTAAATCCCCAAGGATGGACCATGATACCCCTGCTGTAGCATACTGTTTCTGCTTCTAAGCTGGGGACCATTCTTAATGTTACCACTACCATACTGGTTCCTTCTGTTGCTGTTGGAAACATCAAAATCACAGCTGAAGTGGGCTCTGCTGCATCCTAGACATTGCACAGTATGGAACTTAACACAAATAGCAGAAAGGGTCTTAACCCCCCCCCCCATTCTACTGGTGAGATTTAACCAATGGGCTGAAGAGAACAGATGCAACAAAGTGGTGATCCACAGGGACTTGGATCTTGGGCCTGATGGCAAAATTTATGAGGTACAGTCAAGTGTGAATGTGAATACAGAGGTGGCCAGGCCCTAGTAAGAATGACCTTCGGTTCGACAGACAACTCTTAATGGCTAAAGGGTTCCAAGAATTTACACGCATCATCCATGCGTGTCCCCTAAGGCCGCGCTGTACCTCTTGGCTCTACTGCACTCATCGGCTTCAGCACCAGGGGGGGGGATCGCCGGCAGCACGGGAACGAGGAGAAATCATATTATCGGCGCGGTTCCACAAATCAAACCCCAACAACTGGACAACATTTTGGCTGTGACTTCAACAACCACAACCCCACTCTCTTCCTCGCACGTGGTCAAGAGCCTAGAAGGACCAAGAAGAGTGGGAAGATCTACCTCTTGGGTCGTTGGGTCGCGAAGGGGTACTGGTGGAGCCCGGCGGGGGAGGCAGTCTCCTCAGTTCGGCCGAGGGGGAGAGCGATTTGGCCAGTTTAGGAGCAGCACTGCGCCCTAGCAACAGAGCGCAAGAAGTGTGCCCATTCTTTAACTTAACTACCTAACTAACAATAAGAAGGAAAGAAGAGTTTAAAAAGCTAAAACTGCAAGAGGGATAGGGGTGGGGAGGGGAGAACTCAGTTATTCCACCTCCAGTTGCTCTAGCTGGTCCATCTATTGAGCTATGAGAAATTTGCATGGCAAGATTAGTAGCAGAGGATGTAAATGCCATCTGCGACTGGATTTTGAACTTAAACTGTCCATCCATCAGCTCATTTAGTGCCTGACTTTTTTATTGATCAACTCTCAATGGGAACTTAACCTGTGAGAATGACGGCTAAAAGCCCTCTGCAAAAGCACAAAGGACACAAACATACCTGTCCACAGCCCTTGCCTCCTTAAACAAGGGATGAACAGCAGGACTATATAGTGCTGTAGCTTTTTTTTTCAGACAATCTGCAAAGAAAGGAAAGTTGTGTAAAATTTTACCATAACCCTAGATGTCCTTCTCTTCACTGCTGCAGTATACTTCACTTGGGGGATATCCTCCGCCAGGAGGTCTCCCAACGTCAGCCAGTATACAAAAGTCTTTACTACTGCAGGATACGTGGTATGTACAGGCTCAGTCCTTTATGTTGGGGGAGGGTAATGCTGAAGTTGTGCTTGAGGACAAAGTTCCATCAACAGCAGACTCAGGACTCCATTCTAAACAACTTGACCTTCATTTTCTATTGACTGTGGGAGCAAATAATATACAAATACCACAAGCAGCAGAATAAAATGCAATCCACCTAAGCAGTAAACACATGCAGAATGTTAAGCATACAGAATGCTTGTCTTGGGGCACAATTTTATGTTTGCATTAACATTTTTAAAGCTCAACTCTGCTTTTAACAAACTATTGAAAACAGTAAAGAAGCAAAGAAAATTGACACCAACTGAAAAAACCTTCAATAGAGAGTAAAAATATGCAAAGTACAGCAATAATTTTTGACTAAATGGAAGGATGAGGTGTGAAAGAAAGTAAGGCCTATGGAGTTCAGAATTGTAAAATTATTCAGAAGAACGATAAAAACAGAATGATCTAACAAACAGTTGATCAAAATGACTGACAGATGAAGAGAATTAATAATTGCCTACATTTAGAGACAAACTGCATACTTTTTCTTGTAGAAATAATGGATGTGTTTGAAAGTATTTCTCTGATGCATCAAGCTTCTACATGCAGAAAAACAGATTTGAAGAAGACAGCATTTTGTGTAAAAGGAGAGGGACTAGCAGTCTAGAACAATTTCAGATGCTCTGTTACCTAATGGCATTAGTCCTATTACTGACAAGGATCAACCTCTTCATACTAAATAAATGATTACTATCTCCAGTGAAATGCATCCTAGAGAATGATTGTGTTATTGTCCTTTTGCATACTGTCAATCAAACGGTAAGTTCCAAGTTAAAGTTATTTCTAAAGAATGTTGTGATAGCACAGTGAGGTTGCTTGTGTCAAATGGAAAAACATCAAAAATGATTACATAGTAAAACCAGTTAACATTTCTGTACAAATATATATATATATATATATATATATATATATATATATATATATATATATATATAAAACTAAATTCCTGCAGGGAGTATTCTAAGAACTAAACCAGCACAAGAATGGAGAAAAGAGATTCTGCCAACAGGGATGACTGTCTTTAGGGATAGAGAGAATAGGCAAGAGGAGGCTGGAATTTATTGGAGAAAACTGGCAAAGGAAACAAGGTATTGGGAGCAAATAATTACAAAGGGAAAGATAATAGAAGGATAAGAGGCCAAGAATTTATCTGGACTGCAGGTTAGAGATTGCCTTCCCTATCAAGGATTGATATCAGAGTATAGGCAGAAAGACAGAAATAGGGGGTCCTAAATGAAAGACCAGCACCAGTAGAGTTTTTAATAGAATCTAGAACAGAAGCTGGTGTGAAAAAAAGGAATAATTAGTAAAACATATAAAATATTGCATGATATTTATAAGACTCAGTTAGAGGAGATTAGAAAGGATTGGGAAGAGAGATTGGATAAGCAATTCACAAACAGACAATGAGGAAATATATGTATATCTCCCAAATACGCAACAAAGTCTAGAAGATTTAGGATTTTTGCCAGGAAGTGTTTACAAAGGTATTTTTATACCCCAAGTAGACTTCAAAGAGTTTTTCCTCAGGTGGTTAGCAAATGTTGGAAGTGTGATGGGCAAGAAAGAGTTGTCTGGGAGCATACGTTTTGAGGTGTGATGAGCTGGCAGACTTTAGGGATTCCCTGCAGATTACTCTGTCAGAGATGCTGGGTGAGCAGATTGGATTAAATGGGGAATTTTTTTTTTTGATCTATGATACAGAATTGGAATTACCTAGACATAGTAAGGCCCTGCTGAATCCAATTATGGTGGCTGCCAAAAAAATCAGCTACTAGAAAATGGAGATCAAAGTCTACATCAACTTTACTAGAAGTAGTGAATATAGTAACAGAGGTAAAACAACTGAAATTAGGATCTTTAGAAAAGGGAAGGAGCAAAACTACATAGAAAAAAATGAGAATTGTGGGAACAATATACGTAGAGAAGGAATGAGGTTTAAGAGGCAGGATTTGAATGAGCCATATACTACCTAACTGACAATGACTGGCTGGATTGTACGTGATGTATAATGTTTGCAACTACAGTTGTTTCAATGGTGTCTGCGATGTATAATGTTTACAACTAAAGTGGTGTCATTTTCTTTGTTTTTCATTTATATAAATGTAAGATTGTCTATGTCATATGTGATAATTTAATAAAGATGTTTATTGGGACAAAAAAAACTAAATCCCTGCAGCTGATAAAATACTTTGCCATCATTTTATAAGAGTACAAACACTGTTTTGGAGTTCGGCAGTGAAAGCAGCAGCACTGTCAGCATGAAGCAACATGTTCAGCAGTGAAGGGAGCTTTTCAGGGCCCATTCATTTGTATAAATGGAGCTTCAACACAACTTTCTTTGTACAACCAATATATAGATTAAAAATACATTCCATAAAACAGAACAAAAAATGGTTTTGGAATTACTTACCATGATTTACTGCTAGTATTTTTCGACTATTCATTTTTATAAAATTTCCAAGGGGTAACTGGGCATGGTTGATGTCTTTTTCTACAGCTAACCTGTATGTGACTCCCTGCAGCAGAAAAAAAAGAAAATTTATCCGAGTACTTGGGATACCAAACAGGAAACCTATAATCATTACAGTATGCTGATATTAGCTTATATAGTAAAAGTTATAAAAGTTAATATGCAGGTATCTGGAATTACTAGTTCCAGTGCAACCTTAGCACTAGTTACAGCTCCTCATTCAGTACAATGTCTAGCCATTTAACAAATACATCATTAGTGACACACATGGCTGAAGGAGGAAAATGCATACTATACTCAGCCACATATGTATATAAATACATAAACAGGCAACTAATTTGACAATTGGAATAAATTATATACATATCTCAATGAAAAAAGCATAAAAGGACAAAATAATTACAAAAACACAGAAGTGACAACAGAACAAAACAAAACAGGCAACTATATACTGTAGACGTAAAATGTACAGTTGTATACACTTACCATAAATGTAGATGTTCGAGTGTATTCACTGTTGCAGTCATCAACACTTGAGTTATCTGCCTGCAGGTAGCCCTCAGTCGGCCCGAATACCAGAGACTTAGTATATATGCGTCAGTTGCTATCGCTCCAGGACTGACATCAGGTCATCAGGTGTATAAAAACAGGCAGCCGACTCCATTACATCAGTTTTTCTTGCCCCAAATGTCAGGAGCCCCCCAAATAGGGAGCTAAGTTATGGTGGGGAAAATAAACACCAGTAAAAAGTAAATACCAATACTCCTGAAAGGGGTGAGTAATAAACATAGAGAGGTGAGAGAGATAGAGAGGGACAAGGGGGCTGGAGGGAGGGAAACCAGGACTGCAACAGTGAATATACTTGAACATCTACATTTATGGTAAGTGTACACAACTGTACGATGTTCTTCATGTTTCACTGATGCAGTCATCACACTTGGGTTGATTCCCAAAGCTGATGAAGGGTGGAGGTAGTCAAGAAGAGCTGGGGATGGCTACTATGCTCTGCAGGACTGCTGTTGCAAAACCCTCCCTGGATTTGGAAAAGATAGGCAGGTGGTAATGTTTGGTGAAGGTGTGTACAGAACTCTAGGTAGCAACTTCCAGAATGTCCCTGGTAGGGACTCCCCTGAAGAATGCTGTAGAGGTAGAAGTTGCCCCAGTGGAATGTGTTCTGACCCCCTGAGGGGTTGGTTTCCCATGGTGCTTGTAGCAGAAATGGATGCAGTGTGCTATCCATTTGGAAATTGTTCATTTTGAAATGGCCTTGCCCTCTGCCCCTGGTGCAAAGCTGACTAGTAACTGGTCAGAATTCCTGAAGGGCTTAGTCCTATCAAGGTAGAATCTGAGCTGTCTGTGCACGTCCAAGGAGTGCAGGATCCTTTCCCCTTTATTTTGAGGATTAGGGAAGAAAGTTGGCAAATGGATAGATTGGTTGAGAGCCACACTGGACACCACTTTAGGCATAAAAAAGAAGTTATGTCTTACCATAACGGTCCATCAGTGTTGTTGATCTTCTTCCATTCATCACTGATGGGTTTGGTTCTGTGCCCTCGGAACAGTCGGCCTAACACCAAGCTCGCGTACACCAAAAACTCTCGAGCTAAGCTGCTACCTCAGATCTAGTTTGCATGCAACATATAGAAGTAAAAGCAGAGGCCATTTATGTGCAGAAACCCTGAAACACCACAAGGACCCATAAGATCCACCAGGAGCCTTTGATGAGGGACGGAGGATGGGATGTAATGAATGTTAGAAGATCAACAACACAGATGGAACGTTACTGTAAGACATAACTTCTTTATCTGATGTTAATTTTCTTCCCATTCATCACTGGTGGGACAGAATCCCAAGCTACTTGAAAATCTGGGTGGCCCTTATGGAAGAACATTCCTGAGTACCACTGAGCCAAAGGCCGCTCTTCCCCTGCAGACTATGTCCAATTTGTAATGTTTGATGAAAGTATGGGGTTTAGCCCAAATGGCTGCTGCACAAATGTCATCCATAAAAGCTCTGGAATGGAAAGCAACAGATGTTGCTATGGCTTTCGTTGAATGTGCTTTGATATTTACAGGTTTAGGTTCATTTGCTTGTGAATATGAAAAGGTAATACAATCTCTGAGCCATTTTGATAAAGTGACTTTTGATATGGCACATCCCGTTTTAGGTCCAGAGAAGGAGATGAAAGTTGGTCTGACTTGCGGAAAGATTTAGTCCTATCCATGTAAAAACGTAATTGTCTATGTACATCCAATGAGTGTAGACAGTATTCTCCTTTATTGGAATAATTTGGGAAAAACACTGGAAGCTCAATGGACTGGTTGACAGAGAAATCAGAAATCACTTTGGGGAGAAAATTTGGATTAGTACGAAGAGATACTCTATCTTTATGAAAAATTAAATACGGCTTGTAACTCCGATATCCATCTAGCTGATGTGACTGCCACCAAAAAGAGAGATTTCCATGATAGAAATTTAAGGTCACATTTTGCAGCAGGCTCAAAAGGGGGTAAAGAGAGAGACTGTAATACCAGAGAGAGAGATTCCATGTCTCTACAGGCTGCCTGATAGGGGGTCTGCTATGGAAAACTCCTTTGAGAAAGGTCTTGCCAATTCGGGTAGAGATGAGGAACGCCTTCTAAACCGTTATGAAAATTGGAAATAACTGCCAAGTGGACTCTAATAGTAGAAGCTGATACTCCATTGTCAAACAACTCAGAAAGGTATTGAAGTATAATAGATGCAGGAGCTGAGAAGGGGGTCTAGCATCTGTTCTTTAGACCAGAGAGTGAACCTTTTCCACTTATCTCTGTAGAGTTTCCTGGTGGATGGTTTATGGGTGGCCAGGATAATATGAACAGGTGAGGAAAGGGTTTCCTGCCTGGCGACTAACGGAAGTGGAGAAATCAAGCTGTCAGCTTGAGAGTGGACAGATTTGGGGGAGCCAACCTTTGGGAGCGAGAGATTAGGTCCTGACGAGTGTCCAGGATCCATGGAGGCTGTAATAGGTGAGGCCGGAGGAAAGGGAACCACACTTGTTGAGGCCAGAAAGGGGCAATGAGGATCACCTTGCATCTCAACTGAATTGCTTTCTTTAAAAAAAAGGGTATTCAAGGGAATTGGAGGATAAGCATAGAGGAAAAGTCAATCGTTCAAATAAGGATAGATCTGTATTCCTCTGATAGGAACATGAGGTAAGCCTCCTTGAGATCCAGAGTCACCAGTCAGTGATCTTTGCCCAGCAGAAAAAGTGTGTTTATGTACACAACATTTTTGAACTTGGAATGTCCAGATATGTGTTGAGGATAGATAAACCAACTACTAAACAGAGGCCATTTGCAAAAAAATCTTTAACAGCCTGCATAGACTTCGCCTTGTCTTCCATTTTCTTCAAGACTGACTCCACAAAATTGAAAAACAACACACATCAGACTGCAAAGAGCATCCAAAATCCTGTCTTAACATGGTCAGATAAAGTCTGATCCTTCAGCGCATCACACACTGTAATGAATGCTTACCCACTTGTTCAGAGACATGCACCAAATCTTGTAATTCTTACACTCACGAACCCTAAATCAGAGTAATCAAATCTTCTGCCATTTAAGCATGTGCGCTGCTTCTGCATCGGACCATGGAAAAAACTGAAATGAATGACGTCATGCGCTTTTGTACCCTGGCGTCCTGATGTCAGTTTAAGCGCCTTGACTATCGATCTAATAACTGCGTATTCGGGCAGACCGAGGACAGCGGACTACCGATATGTAAGGACTGCAGCAATGTGAGATGAAGAACATCGTGAGTCAAAACATCTCTCAGTGACTTCCCTTCTGGGGGAAAAAGGGCAAAGAAGCTGTTGCATTTGTTGTTTGAATGGGAAAAAGATCGCAGCAAGGCTGGCCCCAACGGCAGAAAAATTCTGCCGTCTCATTCGGACTGACAGACCACTCGTGTGGAAGGAGGATGCATCTGCTCAGCCTGTCCGCAATCACGTTGGAGCTCCCCGGGATATGCGTTGCTATAAGAAAGCGGTTGGAAGCTATCGCCCAGTGCCAAATTCTCATGGCCTCTTGACACAGGAGGTAGGATTTGGTCTCTCCTTGTTTGTTTATGTACCAGACTACTGACATATTGTCTGATTGGATCACAATCGTTCCTGATGGAAGGAGCGGATGTAGTGCCTGCAACGTCAACATCACTGCTCTCATCTCCAGAATATTGATATGCAAGTTGGCCTCTAAGCTGGACCACATGCCTTGGACTGTCTTTCCCTGAAAGTGGTCTCCCCACCCTATCAGGGAAGTGTCCGTGGTCACCGTGGGGTTGGGTTGAGGGATTTGGAAGGGGCGACACCAAAGATCTTCATCTGTCCTCATCCACCAAAGAAGATCTTGCTTGCAAGATTTGGTGATTAGGATCTGTGAGTTTAGGGGGTGAAGATTTGCCAACCATTGGGACAAAAAGAGCTATTTTAACAGTCTCATATGTAATCTTGCCAGGGGAACAATTGGAATGGCTGCAGCCGTAGACCCCAGAGCCTGAAGAACTTCTTTTGCTGACACCTTTCTTTGACAGAGTATCACTTGCACTTGTAATGTTAACCTCTGGAGCCTGTGAGCCGGACGAGAGACCAGGATTGTTCGAGTATTGAAAACTGCCCCTATAAATTCCAATCAATGGGTAGGTTGAAGATTGGATTTTTCCCAATGGACTGTGATGCCTAGAAACTCTGCCAGTGAAAGAGTGTAGCAGAGGGCTATAGTCAGGAGGTGCTTGGTGGGCGTTGGAGAGGAGCCAATCATCTAAATATGGAAACACCTGGAATCCCGGAAGTCTCAGATGAGCTGTTACCACTGCTAGTTATTTCGTGAACACTCTGGGGGCCATTGAGAGACCGCATGGCAGGGCTCTGAACTGGTAATGATTGGCTCCTAGCTGGAAGCGAAGGAGACTCCTGGAGCGTTTTTCCATTTTGATGTAGTAATACACATCCCAGGGGTCTATCAAGCACATCCAAACATCCTCCCGTAAGAAAGGGGAGAATGGATTGTATAGTGACCATGTGGAATTTGGTTTGAACCACTGACTTGTTTTAGATGGCAGAGATCCAAAATGGGTCTCCAATCCCTGGTCTTTTTTGGCACCAAAAAGAATCTTTTGTAAAACCGGATCTGCATTGGCCTGGGGGGACTGGTTGGATGACTCTTTTTTGACACAGCTTTCTTATCTCTGAAGCTGATTCTTCCCTTTGACTGGGTGGAACATCGGGAAGGTACTTTGCAGATTTTGGGCCAGATATTAGAGGGATGTAATAGCCTCTGGAGATTATTCTCTGCACCCACTGATCATTTGTAATAGAGTGCCAGGCAGTTTGGTGCAGAGAAAAACAAGCCCCGAGTGCTTCCAGAGGAAAGCAATCAGGCAATGCTTCAGGAGTGTTGATAAGACTGCCCGAAGAAAGAATCCCTGGAGTATTGATTCCGGGGACCCCATCAGCCCCTAAAGGGGCATCTTCCACCACTGGAACCCCCCTCTGCCTCTGGGGGAATCTTTACCATGTGCATTACGAAAAGGACCTTGAGATTTTTTTGTGCCATATTTTCCCACTCCTCTGGCTCATGGAAAAAGAACTTTGAGGCTTGGAAAAACATAGGCCAATGGCAGACAAGGTCTTTCCATGCTGTTCGTATCTGGCCAGTGTGTCCTTCACTTTAGAACCAAACAAAGCGGATGGCTCAATGGGAGCGTTCAAAAAGGAGGACTTGAAGGAGTCCATGAGGTCACAGATGTGCATCCAGGCATGACGTCTCATGACTATGCCTGCACCCGCAGCTCTAGCCACCCCTTCGGTTGCATGGGAGAGCAACCTCATGGCCGAGCTGGAGATAGACTCAAGGGTGGCAAGTTGAGAAGCAACCTTGTCACGTGCCCAGTCAGAAACTTGAGCCGTGCAGAGCTCCAAAAAGTTCGGACATCAAATCCCTTTGGAGCCTCGTAAAATGTACCAAGTAATTCAGAGACCTGACTGCAAAGGTCGCTGAAGCAAAAACTCTCTTCCCTAGTCTGTCCACAGCCCAGGACTCTCTGTTGGGCGGGTCAACAGTAGGACTTTCCACCACAAGGTCCTTTTTCGTGGCTGCCGCCGCCATCATAGCATATACTGGCAAGCCTCTAGACCAGTGTGGATGTTCCTCTGGAGGGGAAAAAATCTTGTCTGGTCTCCAGGGAATGGTTTCAAGAGAATCAGGGTTCTTCCACGCATGCTGCACGACGAGCTGGACTAACTCGTTGGCAGGTGGGGTCACCCAAGAAGTAGAAGGCAGAGAGCGGAAAGCCTGCAGGAAGACAGACTCCTCCGAGGAAGGATTGCAGGGCTTCCAGCCACCTCACTGTTTTAATATTTCCAGGATGTCGTCAGGGGGTGACCTTGGGGACCCTTCCCCCATCATTGTAGTCCGTATCCTCTGTGAGAGACTCCTCCAGAGAGTCAAGGTGTTTCCTCTTACATGTCTTCTTCCGAGAGGGTTCTTCAGTGGGAATGTCTGCAGAAGACACTGAAGTAAAATTACCCTGAACTGGGGTTTCCTGTGGCTTGTGTTCTTGATGTCCTGGGGAAGTGGCCCATGGTAGCTGTAGCTCACAGTGAGCAGAGGGAAGATCCGACGTAAGAGGAGTGCTTCCAGAAGCAAGCACCCTCTCCATCACCCGGAAAGCAGGCCCGCCCAAAGAGGAATGGGAGCCCAGAACCGAGTAAGAATCTCAGAACCGGGGTCACACCCCACTCCATCAGGCCGCCCCCGGGGATGGAGCCTCGAGCAAGATCGGGATGGGCATTGCCGACAGATCCGATGACGGAACTGATAAACTTGGAACTGTGCTGAGAACCGAGGGTTCCAACCCCCCCAACCATGTGACTATGGAAGGGATGGTTCCAAAGGAACCAGAAACCAAACGGAAGGCCTCGGAGCCTCAGAGAGGGTCACTGTCGTGCAGAGGAAAGGGTGCCCACCAAGGATGGTGGAGCTATGGGTCTTGGAACCGATGGATCCGAGGGAGGAGAATAAGTGGGAGTCCTGGGAGCAGTAGACCCAAACCCCGAAGTGGGATGAGTCTTAGGAATGTTTGTTATCCCTCTGGCTTTCAACAGCTGGTCCAGCAGGTGCACCACATCAAATTCAGACAGACACCTGGTGGACCTTACAGACACTCCGGAAGGGGAGTCAGGCCAGTCCAGAAAAGGGCTATAAGCCTGGCCTAAGAACGGGTCCAATGAGGGGGGAATACTGGATCCGTGGTGTTTGAATAGACGGCACCAAAGACTCTAATTTGGAAACAGGAAATAGTGGGACTAACGGTGCTGAAAAAACTTCAACTTCGGTGCGGTGAGAGGTGAAGTCGGTGCAGAGACTAACGAAGACAATAAGATTGGAGCAGTAGTCGTTACTGTAGTCAAGACTGGAGTCATAGATGTTGGTGCCGAAGTTATCGAAATGTCCACAGAAGCAACTGGAGCTGAGCTCGGAACAGAAGCAACAGGAATATTCAGAGCTGAGGAAGCAATCTTATGTTTAGTAGAAGACTTGTGGGCTTTGTGTTTGTGGGACTTGCCCTTATCACCAGCCAGTGAAGAGGGATTGGAATTTGGATGTTTTTTGTCCTTCACTGAATGGGTTGAGACCTCCGAGACAGAAAGGGCGTCTGAGAAAGGCGTGGATAACAGGCCTTTTAAGATGAGTTTGTTTTTCCTCTCATTCAGCATCTGCTGACTAAAACTCAAGGCAAATCTGACAAGGAGGTTTCACAGAGGTGAAAACCCCCTAGGCAATAGACACAATCATCGTGTAAGTCACTGTTGGGGAGTTTGCCATTGCAGGAAGTGCAATGTTTGAACCCCAAAGTTCCTTTTTACTTAGACATATCCAACACACCAAAAGAAAGAACAAAGAAATTACTGCTAGAAAGTATAGAAAGAATTAGAAAGGGAAGATATCCAACAATGGTATCAAATGATTCTACAAAGGTAGGAGAGGGCGTTACCAACAATGGTAAAAGAAATACCCGAAGGGTAGCTAGATAGAGAGATAGGGTACAAAAAATTTGTTTAAATCAGAAAAAGGTTCAAAAACACAAAAGATTTGCAAAAATATGAAAGATTTGTAAAAATATGACAGCTGGAGAGCTTGGTGAAATGCTGCTATATGGCTGCATGGCAAATGAGATCTAAGGTAACTGGGAGAAGGGCATTGTGGGTAGCAGCTTAGCTTGAGAGTTTTTGGTGTACGCGAGCTTGGTATTAGGCCGACTCGATTCCGAGGGCTCGGAACCGAACACATCAGTGATGAATGGGAAGAAGATTAACATCAGATGGAAGAGTTAGTCCTGAGGGAAACCTTGTCAGCATGGAAAATAAAGAAGGGTTCCACAGCCATAAGTGCTTGTAGCTCAGACACTCTTCTAGCTGAAGTGATGGCCAGAAGCAAGGCTGTTTTCCAAGAGAGGAATTTTAACTCTGCTGAAGCTGCAGGCTCAAAGGGGGGTAGCATGAGCTTTTCCAGTACAAAGTTCAGGTACCAAGCAGGAGTGGGTGCTCTCCTTGGCGGCCGTAAGTTGTCTGCCCCTCTCAGGAATTGTTTGATAAGAGAGTGAGAGAAAAGAGGTGGCTCAGTGTTGCAATGAGGCAAAATGACAGAGGCATGGATCTTAATGGAGGAGAAGGACAGGCCTCTGTGGAGTAGATCTGCTAAGTAATCCAGGATTAGAGGCAGGGAGGGCAGAGTTGTGTCCTCTCCTTTAGACTGAATCCAGAAGCAGTACCTTTTCCACTTATCAGCAAACGATTTCCTTGTACTGGGTCTTCTGGCTTTAAGGATGACGTCCAGCACCTGCTTGCTTAGGCTGGCTACTGGATGAGAATTCAAGGAATAAGCCAAGCTGCAAGATTTAGCGATGGTAGTTGCGGATGGAAGATCTGTCCCCCCCTGCTGACAGAGCAAGGTTGGGTTCTGGTGTAGGTGTCAGGGTGGCACCGGTGACAGGCTACACAGGAGTGGATACCAGTGTTGATGTGGCCAGTCCGAGGCTATCAGAATTGTCCTTGGTCTGTCCTGTCTTATCTTGAGCAATACTCATGAGAGAAGGGGCAGAGGGGGAAAGGCACAGATTGAGAGATTTACCCACTGGAAGGATAGGACTGGCCTTTCAAGATGAGTTTGTTTTTCCTCTCATTCAGCGTCCGCTGACTAAAACTCAAGACAAATCTGACAAGGAGGTTTCACAGAGAGGTAAGAAACCCCTAGACAATAGACACAATCATCGTGTAAGTCACTGTTGGGGAGTTTGCCATTGCAGGAAGTGCAGTGTTTGAACCCCAAAGTCCCTTTTTAATCAGACATATCCAACACACAAAAAGAAAGAACAAAGAAATTACTGCTAGAAAGTATAGAAAGAAGTAGAAAGGGAAGATATCCAACAATGGTATCAAACAATTCTACAAAGGTAGGAGAGGGCGTTACCAACAATGGTAAAAGAAATACCCGAAGGGTAGCTAGATAGAGAGATAGGGTAGAAAAAATGAGTTTAAATCAGAAAAAGGTTCAAAAACACAAAAGATTTGTAAAAATATGAAAGATATGTAAAAATATGACAGCTGGAGAGCTCGGTGAAATGCTGCTATATGGCTGCACGGCAAATGAGATCTAAGGTAACTGGGAGAAGGGCATTGTGGGTAGCAGCTTAGCTTGAGAGTTTTTGGTGTACGCGAGCTTGGTATTAGGCCGACTCGATTCCGAGGGCTCGGAACCGAACACATCAGTGATGAATGGGAAAAAGATTAACATCAGATGGAAGAGTTAGTCCTGAGGGAAACCCTGTCAGCATGGAAAATAAAGAAGGGTTCCACAGCCATAAGTGCTTGTAGCTCAGACACTCTTCTAGCTAAAGTGATGGCCAGAAGCAAGGCTGTTTTCCAAGAGAGGAATTTTAACTCTGCTGACGCTGCAGGCTCAAAGGGGGGTAGCATGAGCCTTTCCAGTACAAAGTTAAGGTACCAAGCAGGAGTGGGTGCTCTCCTTGGTGGCCTTAAGTTGTTTGCCCCTCTCAGGAATTGTTTGATAAGAGAGTGAGAGAAAAGAGGTGGCTCAGTGTTGCAATGAGGCGAAATGAGAGAGGCATGGATCTTAATGGAGGAGAAGCATAGGCCTCTGTGGAGTAGATCTGCTAAGTAATCCAGGATTAGAGGCAGGGAGGGCAGAGTTGTGTCCTCTCCTTTAGACTGAATCCAGAAGCAGTACCTTTTCCACTTATCAGCATACAATTTCCTTGTACTGGGTCTTCTGGCTTCAAGGATGACGTCCAGCACCTGCTTGCTTAGGCTGGTTACTGGGTGAGAATTCAAGGAATAAGCCAAGCTGCAAGATTTAGCGTTTGTAGTTGCGGATGGAAGATTTGTCCCCCCTGCTGACAGAGCAATGTTGGATTTTGGTGTAGGTGTCAGGGTGGCACCGGTGACAGGCTATGCAGGAGTGGATACCAGTGTTGATGTGGCCAGTGCGAGGCTATCAGAATTGTCCTTGGTCTGTCCTGTCTTATCTTGAGCAATACTCATGAGAGAAGGGGCAGAGGGGGAAAGGCACAGATTGAGAGATTGACCCACTGGAAGGATAGGACATCCTCTTTCCAGGCTCTGCTATGAGGTGTCCTGGTGCAGAATTTGCTGAACTGGTGATTTCAGGGGGAGGCAAAGAGATCCACCTCTGGGGTCCCCCATTTCTCAATCAGAAGGTTGAAGGTGCTGGGCTCTAATTGCCACTCGTGTGGGTCTAGGAGATTTCTGCTAAATTCGTCTGCCAGTGAGTTTTGTTTGCCTGGCAGGAATTGAGCTTGCAGATGGACCTGCATGTCCAAGGACGTGTTCCACAGGGCCATGGCTAGCCTGCAGAGTGGGCCCCCCCCCACTTGTTGATGTACCACATAACTGTGGTGTTGTCTGTTTTTATTAGCAGGTGTCCTGGAAAGAGTAGGGATCTGAAAGCTGTTCGCTAGAATCTCTTTTTGGTTGATGTGCAGATGAATTTGACTTGGGTTCCAGTGGCGCTGAATGCACTTGCCGTCCATTTGTGCCCCCCAGGCATAGTCTGATGCGTCTGTGGTAAGGGTCTGGGTGGCATGGGGTTGAGTAAAGAGCAGTCCCTTGTTGTGGTTGCATGCTGCTGCCCACCAAAGAAACTCTGTCCTTAGACAGGGTATGATAGGAATGACTGTTTCCAGGTTGTGAGAATGTTGGCACCAAAGACTGTTTAAGTACCACTGAAGTTTCCTCATATGCAGTCTGGGATTTGGAATTAGTAGGATGCATGAGGTCATGAACCCTTGGGTCTGCAGGATTTTCCTTGCGGATAGCTGGGGTCTGGTGGCCATTTGAGTAAAATAGTCTGTCAGATAGGCTTGTTTTTCTGGAGTGAGGAATGCCATCTGGGATGCTGTGTCCAAGCTTGCTCCCAGAAATACAATCTTTTGACTGGGGACTAATTTTGATTTCTTTTCGTTGATGGTGTACCCCAGGGAGGTTAGAAGGTTTTTTTACAAATGTCAGGTGCTACAACAGCATTTTTTGACTGTCTGCCTGAACCAGACAGTCGTCCAAGCACAGGTAAGTTCGAATATTTCTCTGTCTGCAGTAAGCAACGGCTGGAGCCAGACATTTTGTGAATACTCTGGGAGCAGTGGATAAGCCAAAGGGAAGTGCAGAGAGCTGATAATGCATAGATCCTGCCCTGAAGCGTAGATATTTCCTGCATGAGTCCCTTATAGCGATGTGCAAATAGGCTTCTTTTAAGTCTGGGGTGACTAACCAGGCATCCTTGGCTAGCATAGGTAGAAGCTGCTGCAGGGTGAGCATTTTGAATTTTGGTACCGCCAGGAAGGTGTTGAGAATTGAAAGATCTAGGATTGGGTGCCAAGTGCCCTCTTTTCTGGGTACCAGGAAGAGTCTGGAATAGAATCTTTGACCTGTCTATTCTGCATGAACAGGATGAATTGCCTTTATAGAGAGCAGGGATTGAACTTGGTTTTGTGTCTCTACCCACTGGTTTGGAGGAATGTCTGGAACCCTTTTGGGGTTGGCAGTGAGTGGACGCAAAACTTGTACCCCTGGGATACAATGTTGAGGACCCATCGGTCTTTTGGTGATGGAAATCCATTTTTTTGCATGAAGGGCAAGTTTTCCTCCTAGGGGCACAAGCAGCTGGGCAGAGGTGGGGAGTGGAGTTGAGAAGTCATTAGAAACTCTTCCCATAAGGTGGTGGCTTAGCACTCCCTGCTTTAGAGGTGGAGGCATTCAATTGCGTAGATCTCTGCATACCCTGAGACTAGTCTGGGTGGTCCGTTACCCCTAGGTCTAGTTTGAGATGGCCTTGAGGGGGCTGGAAAGGACCAATATTTCAAGGGGCAATGCCTACTGAATCTAGGAGGCTGTACTTGCAAGAATTCTTTAACTGTCTGCATAGATTTAGCTTTTTCTTCCATCTTTTTAAGAACCTCATGCTTTGGTGCGAAACAGATTGTCCTTGTTCAAAGGAGTGTCTTATAACTTTGATTTGACATGGTCTGGCAATTTCTGCTCCTTAAGCCAAGCTTGCCTTCTCAGTACACAACCAGTGACTGCTGCCCTGCAAAATGCTTCTAGGGCGTCAAAACCACACTGCAATGTATGCTTGCTGACTTGGCTTGCAGAATGCATAAGCTCTTGCAATTCTTTGTTTTCTGCACAGTCTGTAAAGGTTGCTATTTTCTGCTTAATAAGTTCCATAATATGTTGTTGGTACTTCAGCATGTGAAACTGACAATTCAAAGCCCTAATGGCGAGAGTTGCAGAGGTATATACTTTCTTACCCCATCTGTCCAAAGCTCTGGAATCCCAGTCCGAAGGGGTGGGATTTTTAGCTGTAGTAGCTTTGATACCTTTAGGCCCCTAGGAGATGATCTCTGGATAAGCAGTAGGATTTTTGAAAAGGAATTTGTAAGAATCAGGTACTCTATAGTACCGGTCTGGTTTCCTAGCAGCAGGGGGTAAAGTATCAGGAGTAAGACTGGATTCCATAAATACATCATAAACAACTTCCTGGACTGGGGGTATTGCTAAAGGCCTATGTTGTGGCAAATCTAGAAATTCTCTGAGTCTCTTTTTGGGACTGAGGATAGTCTTGGCATTCCCAATGGAAATGCTCTCAAAGTATGCAAGGTTTCACCTAAAGAAAAGTCCTCTGGAAGACAGGCAGAGGGAATGGATTCCTCTGCATCAGAATCCTCATAAGCAGATAAGGGCATGTCTTTATAATCAGATACCTCAGAGTCGTCGGCCTCTCGGTCTGTTGAAGCTGCAGGGGACTGGTCTCTTTTTCTCTTAGCAGGGGAAGGCTGGCTTCTCCTAATCAGCATAATAAGGTCTTCGGCCATTTTAAACATTTGATGTTGTGGCAAAGAAGCAGGTGTATGCGCTTTGGTCATCAGTTTTCTAGGCATAGCGCGTACGCTTGGCCTTAGAAACTCGGTCATTTTAGACAGAACTGAAGAAGCAAAAGAAGTCCTTGGTTTGTGTCGAACATCGGTAGTGTGAAGAACTTCCTCAGAAGCCAGTGCCTGCTCAGCAGCTCCAGCCCCATCCAAGGTAGAGACATCCACAGGTTTCATACTCAAAAAAGAGTCTTGCGGCGTACTGGACTCTGAACGGGACTCAGTAGCTGCCTGCAAATCCACTGAAGTGGGCATCAGGGGCTGTGAAAGCACCTCACTGAGTAACGTCGAACTGGCGACTAGCTTAATGGAAGCGTCTTTGGCAGCTTTGGCCCTGTGCAGTCTGTCCATCTTTATCCTTATGTTTTTTCAGAATATAGGTAGTCGGATGGCTTACCGAATCCATTTCAGAGTACGGAGATCGAGAACGAAAGTATTTAGCGACAATAAGGGCCTGACAACAAATGGTTCGGGTGTTGAACAAGGCACAAAACCGACAGCGAGGTACGTCACAGTCTGGGCCTAAACAGGTGACGCAGTAAGAATGAAAATCTCAGTGTGGTATTTGCTTTCCACAAGCAAGGCAATTGTTAACTTTTTCTGACATCGGTTAGAGCAAGAAAAAAGGATCCCCAATGGGGTACTTAGCTTTAGAAGACATCAGGATGATTCAATTCATAAACGAAAAACTCAGGTAGCGACCGACCGGCACTCATGTGAACGGTTTCTGCTTTGGGGTCCTCGGCAAGAAAGACTGATGTAATGGCATCGGCTGCCTGTTTTTATACCCCTGACGACCTGACGTCAGTCCTGGAGTGACAGCAACCGACGCAGAAATACTAAGTCTCTGGTATTCGGGCTGACTGAGGGCTACCTGCAGGCAGATAACCCAAGTGTGATGACTGCAACAGTGAAACATAGAGAACATCAGATGATCACAAAAAAGAAAACTATTACAAACTGCATATTCTCCTGCTCCAGATATCTCTCCAAAATATATTAAAACATATATTCAACTTGGTAAACACATTTAATTAAAAAGAGAGATACAGTATCGCAAAAATGCAAAAACAGCATTTCTCCTTCCACAATGTCTATTAAAGTTTGCAAAATTACATGTAGAAAAAGCATGCCAGAAAAAATACAAACTACATTAAAAAACACATACAAGCAAGTGGGCAGGGGTTTAAAATAAAACAGACAGGCAAACACAAAACCTAAAATTAATCAATCAGCCATCCACTGCAAGGGGTATCACAAATCTTAAACGAACCTACTTTCAGAACAAAAGTGACTTATGAACAGAATGCATCTGAAAGCCAGCTCAATAACCAGACAGATCAGAATGAAGACCCTCTGGCCATACACCACATTAAGCTACAGTGTACAATTTAAGCAGCACAGTGGTTACAAATCACTGCCTAACATCAGTTTGGTTCTTGGTTGGGGTGCATTCTGTGCAGAGTCTGCACTACTTTCCTGTATCTGTGTGGATTTTGCCACCTGCAGTGTCCTCCAACATGCTGACCACATGTTGCGAACTGACAGTCCTCCAAACTAACAGCAGGTATGTGTGCTACATGTTAGTGACTCTGTTCATGCATGCATTCGATCTTTGTCTTGCATCCTTTGGATGAATAAACATTTTGCTAGCAATAGGGCACCAAATGCCCACATAAATACAACTGAAATGGTTTAAAAGGGTATACTAGTCAGAAGATGGCTATGTTCAAAGTAATCTATAATTGTCCTATTATTAACTATCCAATTAAAGACTTCTAAAGTAACAATTTTAACATAACTAATATTTTAGTTCTATATTTAAGAGTGGCAGCATTATCTGCTAATGGCCAGCCTGCTGTCACATGGTATACCAATGATAAAAGGAGTAAATAAAATCTTATTCCTCATGTCAGACACTGTTTTCATACCAAAGTTGCTATAATGGGTGCTTTGCTTTCCTCAATATTCAGCAATTACTGAGTTAAAATAAAAAAACAAAAGTTATGTACTTATGATAAAGACAGATTCATGTTGTTTGATTGTAGTCAGGTTTAACTGTGAATTGTCGGATTTGACTGGGGCACCTATTCTTGAAGCTTTTTGGTTCCAGGGCTCTGATTCCTCCACTACCCATAATTCCTTGGTCTTCACCCTAATACCTCAGCTCGAGTTTTGCCCCTGATGAATAATATATTCAAGATAACAGCAAAAAACTTACTCTAATGAAAAAGGGGTGTAATTCTAGTTAGCTTCTAAATGATATGAAATGGGCCATGGACTGGAGAGCACTGGCAGTGGTGACTTCTTATCGACAGGGAATGCCAAGGTCGACCGGTCTTTGGAGTCTCATTAGTGACAATTTTGGCAGGAGAAGGTGGGAGGGAAGGGACAAAAATCAGATGACATGGATCTATCATTATAAGTACGTACCTTTTTTATCAAATATCATCTACTTTCATCCAACTCAACTGTGGGACAGACTCCCAAGCATATAGCTCTAGGTGGTACCAAGGAAGGACATACCTAAGAATGGTTGAGCAAATGGTTGAGCCAAAGGATGAACGAGATTGTGACTGTTCTTTCAGCTTACAATGTGACACAGATGTATGAATTGTTGACCAAGTAGCCACTGCACAGATAGCATCAATAGAAAGTTTACTAGCAAAGGCTGTAAATGTAGCCACAGCTCTTATGGAATGATCTTTAGGCTTAAACTGTAAGGATAAGCCCTTTTTATTGTACACAGAGATAATGTAATCCGATAACCATTTTGACAAAGTAACCTTAATGAACCCTTTGCCCAGTTTTTATCTGGAGAATGCCACAAAAAAATGATCAGACGTCCTGAAAGGCTCAGTTCTGTGAAGATACAACTTGAGTTGGTGACGAATGTCCAGCAAATGAAGCATGTATTAATTTATATTAGACTATTGTAGAAAAAAAAGACTGGTAAATTTATGACCTGATTCAGATGAGCTGTGGATCCCACCTTACATAAAAAGCATTAGTTCTCGGTGAAACCCTACCCTTCTGAAAAACCAAGTAAGGAGGTAAGCAGGAAAGTGCTTGCATCTCTGATGCACACTTAGCTGAAGTGACAGCCACCAGAACAAATGTTTTCCAAGACAGAAACTTCAACTCCATTGAGGCCAATGGTTCAAACGGTGGCTGAGTCAGTGCTTGCAACGTGAAAGTAATATCCCAAAGAGGAGCAGGATCTCTGATTTGAGGCCAAAGAAGAAAAGTCTCTTTTAAAAATGCTTTGGAAATCTTTTGAGAGTCAACAGAAGAGTTGTTCTGGCCTATGTAAAAACTAGAAATGGCTGCCAGCTGTACCTTGATAGTTGAGTAGCTAGATCTTTTGTGAAAGAATTCCAATAAAAGCTCTAAAATGGAAGGAATAGACTTTTTGATAATGCCCAAATAGAAAATCGTATTCATTTGCAATGGTGCACCTTGGCGGTGCATTTTTTTTGAAAAGCTGATAATATCCGAACAACTGAGGGGAAAAGCCTGGAATCTCTAGATACTGTTGGAATTGGAGTAAGCAAGGGGTTCATTTCACGGTTTTCTGATCTGGGGGAGCTAGTCTGAATGGGTTAGACAAAAGACCAGGATAGTGATCCAGTTTCCAGAGAAGATGTACTTAAAGAGGCCAAAGAAATGGAAACCATGTCTGCCGAAGCCAGAAGGGGGCAATGAGGATCACTGTGGCCTTGCACAATCTTGCTTTCTGTAGAAATGTGTTCATTAGAAGCAATGGGGGAAAAGGCATAAAGGTGAACCAGGGCCATTTGTGGACCAGAGCATCCCTCTGTGACTGTCCTTGTGGACCATGAGTTGACTCAAAATTCTATCTGGTCTGCTGGGACTAATTGGATGACGCTTTTCTAGTAGCTTGGAATTCTCTGCTGCTGCAAGTTCCATTTACTGGGTGGGATGTCAGGAAATTTTTTCCTTTTAACAGATTTCTGGAGATAATGTTTAGCATCCATGAATCTGTGGTTATGTTTTGCCAATCCTGTGGGTGCAGAGATAAGCATTCCCCAACTGCCCCCTAGAGTGCAGTAGTCGGGTGATCCTCCAGGGATGCTGGAAGGGCTTTTCAGAAGCTGGTTCACAAAAGACCTGATTCTGAGGCCCACACTTGTCCTTGAGGTGACACCCATTATTATTATTGCTTCCTCCTCTGACAGACGGTGCGCACCTCAAGGGGTCTCCTGATAAGGACTATGATTTCCTGAACCACATCCTCTTTCCAGCTTGCTGATTCCTTCATTACGATATCTGAGGCATGAAGAAGAGGATGCCTACTGCTGCAGGGAGGGCCTTACCATCTTAAAGACTCCTGGTGAGACTTTGGGTCTGAACAGGGTCAACTCATCAAAAGGGGCATTAATGAAGGAAGTCCTGAAGCTTTCAGCAAATTGTAGAGGTACACCTAGGCATGCTGGCAAATGGTAATGCTAGCGCCTGCAGCCCTAGCTGTACCATCAGTTGCATTCGACAGTAGTCACCTGGCTATATTTGAAGACTGGAGGGTGGACAGCTGGGATTCCGCAGTCTTCTGGACATCTGCTGGTAACACCCCGGAGAGAGACATGGAAATTTCCTTTCTCAAGTTTCTCTGAAATCTGGTGACATGAGCTTCATAATTCAGCACCCTGAGAGCAAAGGTCATTGAAGTGCAACCCCGCTTCCCAAAGATGTCCATTGCTGAAGACTATTAAGGGGATGGACAGAGGACCTCTCTTTGGATAGTTCCTTTTTGTGGCAGCTGCTACCACCATCACATCTACTGGAGGACCCTTGCTCCAAATGTTTCCTATTTGTGGGGGCAGAGAGAATTTTGTTGAGCTACTTCAGGATAAGCTCCACCGCATCATGGTTCTTCCATGCCTGTTGAGCCATTAGATCAATGAGAAGATTGATGGGTGGACCACCCAGGGGGAAGATGAGCCAGAAACAAAGGCTTCCAGGAACATAAGATTTGGAGGGAGATGGGCTAACTGTGGACCATCTCTCCATCTCTGTTTAATCATTTCCAGAATCTTGCCAAATGTGATGTCCTCAAAGGGGATCTTGGGGAGCCTTCACCCTCACCCAAATCCATGTCTTCTGTGACTGCCTCAGGTGATTGAGTCTAGGTGCTTCAGTTTGCACATCTGTTTTCATGAACCATCTGAGGAAATATATCAGAAGGTTCAGAATTAGACTTGGAGGTAACGCAACTGGAAATCTGGGATGTCTGTAGGACTGACTGACCCTAACAGTAGGAAGAGAAACAGAAGCTGATCCAAGCTGGGTTTGGAAAGAGTTGACCTTGAAGACAGAACTCTGCCCCTTGGCATTGACAGGACCTGATGGAAAGCCTTGAAGGACAAAGAAGCCACTGGCTCCATAGGCTCCCTATAGACATCGGACATTACAAAAATCTCGAAACAAATGGGTCTTGACCCAAGGACTGATTTCGGCATCAAGCTATCTAGTGCTGAAGTCCCTATGGGAATAGACAGCTCTGACAACTTTGGGTTCATCCCCTTCCCTCCATCGTCAACATGAGTGTGGGCCCTTGGGGGCAGCTTATGCCCACAATATGTGCACTTTTTAAATTCTTGACTGTTGGCCATGAGGAAAAAGGTGAAACACACATCTACACATGCATGCGCACATGCACAGAGGCACACGTACCCACACAAAAAAATAACTGACTGACTAAACTTACCTATGTAAGTCATTCTACACTTAATACAAGTATCCTAAAAACTTCTATAAAATGCTCTTAACTATGACATAGAAAAAGTATTTTCGAAACAGTCTTAATAACTAGAAAAACACACCTAAACTACCTAAGAAAATTCTAAACACAATTTTATAGTAAACTTGACAGAGGAAAACTCTTTTGGTAAGACAGGAGTTGGAGAAAACATACCACAAAGGATATGCAATAAAGCAGCCCTTGGACGATTGAGTGAACACTTCAGGTGGTAAATGAGATCTGAGGTAGCAGGGTAGAAACCAGGGAATTATCTGTAGGTGAGGAGTCACAGCCCTGGAACCAAAAAGCTTCAAGATCGGTGCTGAGATTGGATCTGACAACCCACATTTAAATTGGATGAAAACAGGCAACACTGGATCAAGGGTTACATAGGGTGGTCTGTTTCCTGCACAGGGAACATTTTTGGTCTGCCCCCACAAAAAAAATGTTTTTCTACTTTGCTTTGTCAACACCTTACCTGTTCAATACTTAGGGTGCAAGTAACCAGAATAATTGTAAAGTTTATCTTTCCAAAGAACAGTCATACTGTGAAAATTGCAGTCATACTGGGAGAAGGTAGAACAGAAGAGTTTGGTGCCATGCCCCATTTGATGGGTCAGCCTGCAGTGATCCTTGTGAGTGCTATCACTCTGACGAGGAACACCTTTTGTTCCTTAAGACCTCCTTTGTTGAGGGTGCAATGGCACTACAGCGCTGTATTAACTCAGCCTAACACACCTATTAGTGCCATGGGCTATTAAAACCCTGCTCTGACAGCCTGCATCATCAAATCGTTAATCCCCAGGGATATGACAGTGCACTACAAACATCCATCCAGAACAGAACAAAAAAGCAAGGACACAAGATATTTTGTATTCCCTTTCATATCTTGTTTGGCTCTACTGATGCCTCAGGATAACCTTGAACTTGCATTACCGGTGGCATGCTTGGGAGCCCTGACGCTATGACAAAAAGCAAGCCAAAATGTCTGGATACAGTTAGCAGTGATGGAGTACTTTGCTAAACATTACATAACACTCTCTGTGCATTAGATTCAAAAGGTTCTGTTTAGCTATAATGGTTACACTTGAGCAAAAATTATGTGACCTAAAAAATAGAGGTGGCTCTACTAAGTGTAAGCTGCTTGCATTTACCACAAACTTTAAGCCATAAGTTCATAGGTAGGTACTAGGCTATTGGCCCTAGGGCCTATACAAGCCTAGCTAAAAAGGTACCCTGGCTTTCGCCACCCAAGAAAATTATTTTCCTGTGCCCCTGTCAAGCAGAACCACTGAAGTGATCCCCAGAGTGAATTTCCTATTACGCATCCAATCAACAAGATTTTTCTTGAATAGTGTTAATGAGGAGCTCTGTTTGACAAAGATAGGTAGTCTGTTCCAGAGTATGGGAAGTCTCTGGGACAGGAATCTATCCCTCCAGCATGTTCTGTTTATTGTGGTGACAAGGTTTAGGTCCCTAGAGCATGTAACTCGGACGGATTGGGATTTCTTTAAGTGGGGCATGTCCAACAGCTCTGGGTTTGACATAGCTTTGTATGTTAGGCAGAGATCGCCTCCGAGTAGGCAATATGCGATGGAGTAAAGCTGGAGTTTTTTGAGACAGTCTGCGTAAGGCATCTGTTTGAGGCCAGTAATCCTCTTTGTGAGGTATTTTTGCAGCCTTTCCAGTTGTTGTAGATGTCTTGTGAGGTACATACCAAAAGGGGCGTTGTACTCTATAATGGGTCTAATGAGTGATGAGTAGAGGGGAACAATGACCTCTTTTTTTCTGGATGAGAAACCTTTTGTGATGAGGTGTGCCACACAGAAAGATTTCCTGACCACTGTGGCGATGTGATAATCAAAGGAGAGACTACTGTCCACCTGTGTCCCAAGGTCTCATCACACTTTCAGTGTTAAGTAGACTGCCGCCTATGTGGTAGTTCATGGGTACAGAGTTTTTACCAAAGGGGATGACAATGCACTTTTTGGCATTGAGCTTGAGACCATGTCTTTGACACCGGGCATCTGTCTAGGTGAGGCCCTTTTGTAGGATGTCCACATCGTTAGAAGCTTCAATTATGGCTCCTAGTTTGCAGTCATCTGCAAATTTAGTTAGCCAAAGACCTTCTGTGTTGGCCTGTACTTCAGAGAAGTAGATACCAAACAGGAGAGGACACAGGACTGAACCCTGTGGTACTCCACTTGTCACTGGTCTGAAGTCTGATTTGGAGTCTGCTACTTTCACAGTGTGGGTTCTGTCAGTAAGCCAGCTGGCAACCCATCTTGTGACATAGCGATTTATACCTAGTTTAGTGAGTTTATCTATAATTCCAGAGTGGGGAATGGTGTCGAACGCCTTGGTGAGATCTAGATAGGCTGTGTGAGTCACCTTACCCTCATCTATGGCTTTGGTGACTACTTCAAAGAAGTCTATCAGGTTTAGGAGACATGATCTGCCTTTTACAAACCCAAACTGTGTGGGGTCCAGAGTTTGGAGATCCCCAATGTTTTTGTTTATGAGTTCCATGATGATATGTTCCATGGCCTTGCAAACGAGGCTCGTCAGGCTAATGGGGCGGTAGTTCCCAGGGACTTTTGTGGCCCCCCCTTTGTGGAGTGGGATAACTGTCGTGGTACACCATTCAATGGGCACAAAGCCTGAGGTGAGGCTATGATTGAACATGGTACTTAGGTGGGGTGCCAGTTCATTCTGTAGTTCATGTAGAAGGCAGCCTGGGATGTTGTCAGGTCCCTTGGTTGCTGTGTTCTTGGCTTTGGAGAGTGAAGTTTTTACCTGGGCAGCCGTGATTACAGGAACTTTGCATTCTTCCGGTATAAAGATGGGCCCTTTAGGGGGTGAGAGGGGGGTAAAGTTAGCACTGAACCTATCTGCCAGGATGTTGGCAATATCAGTTTGTTCTGTATATTTAGTGTCATTGTGCTGTAACTCAGAGCAGATCTGAGTGTTGCCATTGAGATTTTTGACATAGCTATAGAATGCATTGTGGTTGTCTTTAGAATCAGTGGCAATTTTGTTTTCATAACTAGCTTTGGAGGATTTTATGAGGGATCTCAGCTTCTTACTGAGGCTGACCAGGGAGTTCCTCCAATCGTGGGATTTTACTCTTTTTTGCAACAGTTTCTTTCTTCTGTTGTAGAGTTTGTTTATAGCAGAAGACCACCAGATTGGCTTCCTTTTTTTTGGAGGATAGCATCTTGGTTCTGTTAGGGATAGCATGATCCATGCACTTGTGTAAGTGCTTATAAAGTGCATTTGTGTAGGATTCAGCAGTCGTACCTCTATTGTCCATCTGCATGGGTGTCATGAAGTTTGGCACTTCTGTCTTAAGAAGTGTGAAGTTGGCTTTGGAGAAATGTTTTACGGTTGTTTTCCTAAAGGGGGGTGGGAGCGGGATGTGGATGTCTAGGGTGATTAGCTTGTGGTCGGATCTGACCAATGAGGAGCTGACCTCTGATGTGGAACACCGGTCACCCATGTTGGTGATGACCAGGTCTAGGATATTGCTGCCCCTGGTGGGGGTGTGGATAAGTTGATCCAAAGCGTTGGAACTGATGATTTCCAGAAAACGTTGAGCAAAAGTGTTGGTACATGAGTAGTTTTCCCAGTTAATGGTAGGGTAGTTGAAATCACCCATTATTAGAGTGTTGGGTTGTACCTTAATATTTTCCAGTGTATCAAGAAAAGAGGAGTGGGAACCCTGGGACATGGTGAGGGGGTTTGTAGCAAGCTACAATCTGGATTGCGGTTTTGCCCAGAGTTAGTTGAACTTGGATAATCTCGGACGCATTATGCTGAGCAACTAGCTTGGAGGTGTGGATATCCTTAATGAATATGGACACGCCTCCATCTTTAGTGTTTCGGTCCGGGTTTTGTGGCCGAAAGGTGTGGTATGAATTATAGACAGGTAATATAGGGGTGCTCTCTGGAGCTTTGAACCAGGTCTCTGTCACTGCACAGATGTCAGTGTTCTGCATTTTAAGGAGTGCCTCGAGTGAGTGCATTTTGAGGTTTAGACTTCTAGCATTCAGCAGCATTACCCTTAGATTTTGCTTGCTTGTACCTGTTACGGTTATGAATTTGTCATTTGAACCTTGCCCAAAAAAGGCATTATAGGGGTGGCAAGTGCCTTTGCCAGTATCCGGAATCCCAAGGGCGACAGGTGCAGGCCATCTCTGGCAAAGCAGCGTGGTCTGTCGATCATGTCATCCCAGGCAGACAGATACTGGATTCCTTTAGAATGACACCAAAAGCTTAGCCAATTGTTAATGTCAATCATTTTGTCCCTGTACTGTGGTGTCATTCTGGGTGACGGCAGGATGCTACTCAGGGCCAGAGTCATACCGGCCTGGGCTACAAGATCGGAGAGCTCCTCCATGTCTCTTTTCATGTAGTCCAGGGAGGTACGTCTTAGGTCATTTACACCAACATGGACAATGACAGAGTCATATTTGTACTTGTTGTGGAGTGACCTGAGTGCGTGCTTTATGTGGCGAATCCTGGCACCTGACAGGCAGCTGAAAGCAACTTTTTCCTTGTTTAGCCTGGTGAGTGGAACATCAGTGTGCCTGACTATAGAGTCACCTATGACTAGAGTGTTGGGTACGTTATGCCTTATGGGCTGGAATTGAGTGGCACATTGAGTATGTGGGCTATGTGTCATTTGAGTTGTGTTGGGGGGGTGGAGGTTGCTTGCATTTCTGCTTTGGAGGTCTCTGCTTGGGCAGATTTGTACTGAGAGCCTCCGCAAATGTAGGTGTGTGTTTTGTGGTTCTGTGTGTGTGTGTTTTGGAGGTGTAGGTTTTGTGGGACTACCTAAGATTTGGATTAAAAAAAACAACTGTTTAGATTAATAAAATAATTTCACTTTTTACACCCTTTGGCTTCTCTTCTGGGAGTTGGTCACGCCTCCTGCTAGCCTCCTTGGTGGATTTCTAGTTATTTTCCAAGTTTTTTGTGGTTTGGTGTCCAGTGCGTTTGTTCTTCCTTCTTTAACCTAAGATTTGCAAAAGTTTATTAGGGTTTGAAGACTCTAGGCTGGTCACTACGGATAGGGAATAACACTGAATAGTGCTATTATAGACAGTGCTGTGATATGGTATTAGTGCTATCTGGCATTCAAGCCAGCTGCTGTGAGCTTAACTCCACGTACTGCTTCAATAAATTACAGGTTACAGTTCTAGTGCTAGTTTTATAGGTAAACTTAACGGCCCAGGTACCTGCATCTGTACTGGGCACTGTCAACCTTTTCTATATGGTTGGGATACAGCTTTCAGTAATGGAGTGGTTAATTAGGAAAGAGAAAGGAAAAACTGGAGCATTAGCAGCATTTTTTTCATACTCAGATGATATTTTATCAGGGGCAGGGGTGGTAGGTATTAAGGTTAGTAACATCAGCTGGATTGCAGAAATTGATACTGGTTTGACTGGAAGTGTTTTGGGAAAGTACAGTTGTGTACACTTACCATAAATGTAGATGTTCGAGTGTATTCACTGTTGCAGTCATTAAATTTGGGTTATCTCCCGGCAGGTTGCCCTCAATCGAACTGAATTCCAAAGTCTTGGGTCCTGTGTCGGTTGCTGTCTCCTCTTCCATGATGTCAGCTCGTCAGGGGTATAAAACAAGCAGCCAATGCCATTTTCTTTAGTTTTTCTTGCCCCAGATGTCAGGTGCCCCCAAAAAGGTAGCAAAAATATATATATAAAGACTGTATATACATGCATCAATCCAAACTTTACTTTCATATACAAGCAAATACACCACATAGGTTGTAGAAGATAGAGAAGGAAAGGTAAACTCCAGAATGAAAGGGGGATGGCGGGCGGGTAACCTGGACTGCACCAGTGAATACACTCTAACATCTACATTTATGGTAAGTGCACACAACTGTACTATGTTCTTCGTGTTTCGCTGTTGTAGTCATTACATTTGGGTAGAATCCCAAAGCTATGGATGGGAGGCTGGAGCTAAACAACATTAGGTGTGGCTATAAGGCCCTGCAGAACTGCAGTGGCAAAGCCTGCCCTTGACTTAGAGTAGAGAGGCAAATGATAATGCTTTGTAAAGGTGTGAACAGAACTCCAAGTAGCAGCCTCTAGAATGTCTTTGGATGGTACTCCTCTGAGAAAGGCTGCTGAAGTAGCTGCAGCTCTGGTGGAATGAGACCTAATGCCCTTGGGCACAGGTTTGTCATGGTGTAAGTAGCAGAAACGAATGCAGTGGCTTATCCACTTTGAAATAGTCTGCTTTGAAATAGCCTTTCCTTCTGATACTGCAGCATATGTCACTAGTAATTGCTCAGTTTTTCTTAGAGCTTTAGTCCTGCTCAAGTAAAATCTTAGCTGTCTGTGTACGTCCAAGGAATGCAGAATTATCTCCCCCTTGTTCTGCGGATTTGGATAACAGGTTGGCAGATGAATAGTTTGGTTAAGAGCCACAATGGAAACCACCTTAGGTATAAATGGATTGGTCCTCAGAGACACCCTGCCTGCGTAAAATATGATAAAAGGCTCCACAGCCATGAACGGACTCTTCTTGCTGAAGTAATGTCTAGTAGCAGAGCTGTTTTCCATGATAAGAACTTTATATCAGCAGTAGCAGCTGGTTCAAATGGAGGCAGGGTGAGCTTTTCCAACACATAATTGAGGTCTCATGCAGGTATTGGTGATCTTCTAGGAGGCCTTAAATTTTTGGCTCCTCTAAGATACTGCTTTAGTAAAGGATGAAAACAGATTGGTGGCTCTGTATTGTAATAAGCTGAAATGGCAGAGGCATGGAGTTTAATTGAGAAAGATAAGCCTTTGTCAAGCATCTCAGTCAAGTACTGTAATATCTGAGGAATATTTGGTTCTGCTGCATCAGTTCCTTGTGCTTGATTTCAAGCACAGAATCTCTTCCATTCATCATCATAAGATTTTCTAGTACTAGGCCTTCTGGCTTCCAAAATGACATCAATCACAGCTTTACTGAGAGGGGTTGTTTGTATAACTATATGATCAGCCGTGCTGCCAGGTTCAGTGTCTGGAGTTGATTGTGCAGGATCTGATTGTTTTGCTGGGACAGTAGTTGAGGTCTTTGAGATAAGTTCCAAGCTGGGTATTGAGACAAGTTCCTTAGGATTGGGTACCAGTATTGACGGGGCCAGTCCAGGGCAATTAGTATCATCTTTGGTTTCTCTTGTCTGACTTTTAGTAGGACCCTGGGAAGAAGAGGCAGTGGAGGAAAGGTGCAAACTGATAGGTTTTTCCAACTGAAGGATAGGGTGTCCACTTTCCATGCTTGTCTATGATAAGTCCTTGTGGAGAATCTTTTCAACTGATAATTTTGAGGAGAGGCAAATAGATCTATGTCCGGGCTCCCCCATTTCTTTGTTATCATGCTGAAGACTTGTGGATTTAGTTTTCACTCATGAGGATCCATAAGGTTTCTGCTTAAATCGTCTGCCAGAGTATTTTGTTTTCCAGGCTGGAATTGAGCTTGAAGATGTATCTGGTAAGTCAAAGCTGTGTCCCACAGTGCCATGGCTAATCTGCAAAGCGGTTATAAGTGCGTGCCCCCCTGCTTGTTTATATACCACATAACCGTGGTGTTGTCCGTCTTTATCAGTAGTTGTCCTGGATGAAGTAAGTCCTTGAAGGCTGTCAGGGCATTTTGAACAGCTAGCATCTCTTTTTGGTTGATATGCAGATGCATTTGTTTTGGGGTCCATACGCCCTGAATGCATCTTCCCGCCATGTGGGCGGCAGGCCCACCATGCATAATCTGATGCGTCTGTTGTTAAGGTTTGGCTGGCAGGGGGTAGAGTGAAGGCAAATCCCATGTTTTGGTGACATGCCTTTGCCCACCACAGAAACTCCTGTTGTAGGCAGGGAATGAGAGGAATCATTGTTTCCAGACTGTGACAATGTTGACTCCATAAGCTTTTTAGGTGCCATTGAAGTTTCCTCATATGCAGTCTTGCATATGGAATCAGTAGGATGCAGGATGCAGGTTTTTGCTGCCATCAGTTTGAAGTAAGTAGTCAGTTGCCTTTGTTTGTCTGGCGTGAGGTAAGCCATCTGGGCAGTTGTATTCAAGCTTGCACCCAGGAATGTTATCTTTTGAGAGGGTACCAGTTTTGATTTCTTTTCATTTATTGTGTACCCTAGGCATGTTAGAAGCCTTTTCACAAATGCCAGGTGTTGAAGAAGAATGTCCTTTTTCTCTGCTTGAATGAGACAGTCGTCCAAGTAAGGATATATTTGCATACATCTTTGTCTGCAAAAAGCAATTACTGGTGCCAGGCACTTTGTAAAGACCCTCTAGGCACTTTGTGAATACCCTGGGAGCAGTAGATAAGCCAAAGGGCAGTGCAGAGAATTGGTAATGCATAAAGCCAGCCTTGAATCTGAGGTATCTTCTGCACGATTCTCTTATTGGGACACGCAGGTATGCCTCTTTTAGGTCTAATGTCACCAGCCAAGTATTCTTGCCCAGCATGGGCAGAAGCTGCTGCAAAGTCAGCATTTTGAATTTTGGAATGTCCAGGTATGTGTTCAAAATTGAAAAATCCAGTATTGGCCGCCAGGCCTTGTCCTTTCTGGGTACCAAGAACAGTCTTGAGTAAAAACCTTGTCCTTTTTCCTGTTCTGGTACTGGCTGAATGGCCCCCATATCCATGAGGGACGTAACCTGTTTCTGTGCCTCTGCCCATTGACTTTTTGGCAGATCCAGCCAACTGTTTGCCATTGGCAGAGTATGGAAATAGAATCTGTATCCCTGTGATACTATGTTTAGTACCCACTTGTCCTGGGTTATTAACTGCCAATTTTGAGCAAAACGTGCTAATTTTCCCCCTAAGGGTGCTGCCAAAAGTTAAGTGTTTGGTGAAGGCAGAGGGAAGTCATTGGGACTGTTTTCTGTAGGTTTGCACTTTATCTCCTCCAGATTTGGAGGTAGAAGCACCCCATTGCTTTGACCTGTAAGAATCTTGTGACTGGTATCTGGAACCCTTTGGGTGTCTGGATTTTCCCCTTTGAGCTCTGTCTGACACAGGAAAGGACCAATTTTTTGTAGGCCAGTGTCTACTGAATCTTGTTGGCTGCACTTGTAAGAAGTCTTTTACAGTTTGCATAGACTTAGCTTTGTCTTCCATTTTCTTTAAAACATCTTCTGCCTTAATACCAAACAGAGTATCATGCTGTAAAGGTGCATCCAGTAATTTAGCTTTAACATGATCAGGCAAATTTTGCTCTTTTAGCCAGGCATGCCTCCTAATCACAGATCCAGTAACTTCGGCCCTGCAGGAGGCCTCTAAGGAATCAAAACCACATTGCAAAGTATGCTTTCCAACTTGTTCAGCTGCATGCAATAATTCCTGCATTTTTTTTATTTTTTGCACATTCAGAAATCAACATCATTTTCTGTTTCAGCAATCCCATGACACGTTGTTGATACTTGAGCATATGAAACTGGCAATTTAAGGCTCTAATAGCCAAGGTTGCAGATGTATAAACCTTCTTTCCCCATCTATCCAGTGCCCTTGAATAGTTTCAGGATCAGCATCAGGGTTTCTAAATAAAAATTTGTGTGAGTCAGGGACCCTGTAATATCGGTCAGGCTTGCTGGGAGCCGGAGGTAAGGAGTCCGGGGTCAAGCTTGACTCCGAAAACACATCAGCCTCAATGTCTAAAACAGGGGGTATGGCTAAAGGCCTGTGCTGAGGGAGAAGAAGGAAATCCCTGAGCCTCTTTTTTGATTCTGAGAAGTCTTGACTCTCCCAGTGAAAATGCTCCCTCAAAGTATGCAATGTTTCTCCAAATGAATAATCCTCAGGAGGTGATGCAGATGGGATAAGACTCCTCTGCATCAGAATCCTCATAGGGAGGTATAGATAATTCCTGATCAGAGGAGGAATCAGAAGAAATAGAAACCTGATCTGAAGATTCATAGTCAGTGTCTTGCCTAGGCCTCTTATCAGGAGGGGGATGGGAACCCCGATCAAGGTAATAAGGTCTTCAGCCATTTTGATCATCTGTTTTTTAGGCATAGCGGCCTGTGCACGTGGCTCATGCGTCAGTTTTTTAGCTTTAGAAGTTGCTTTTGTCTTTGGTTTTGCAGCTGTCGTCGGTTTGATATAAAAATGTTGAGGCCTGAATACACCCTTAGAAGCCAGTGCCTGCTCAGCGGCTCCAGACCCATCTGAGAGAGATACATCCGTGGGTCCAATACGCTTAGTATCTCGCGGCGTGCCGGACTCCACATGGGTCTCGGTAGGGGCCTGTGACTCGAAAGTAGCGGGTATCAGGGGCTGCGAAAGCGCCTCACTGAGTACCGGTGACTGGCTTAGTAGAAGCTTCGTCGTCGGTTTTGGACCTCGACTGTCTGTCTCTGTCCTTTTCTTTGCGTTTTTTATGTACTCCAGTAATCGGATTGCTATCCAATGACATTTCTGGGTAGTTAAATCTGTTTCCAAAATACTTTGAGGCAAAAATATACCGACCCTTAATAGTGCGTTGGTTAAATCTAGCACAGAACCGTCAGCCAGGTACGTTGTGATCAGGGCCTATGCAAGGAATACAGTATAAATGGAAATCCTTATGAGGTATTTGCCTCCCACAAGTAATACAGCTATTAACTTTTTCTGACATCGGTATGGAGCAAGAAAAAAGTTTCCCCAACAGGGTACTTAGCTTTAGTGAAGACTTTGATTCTGAAACTCAAACTCGAATATTTCAGGAGTTGGCCGACCGGCACTTGCAAAATGCTTCTGCTTCGGGTACCGCGCAGCAAGAAAGACTAAAGAAAATGGCGTCGGCTGCTTGTTTTATATCCCTGATGACCTGACGTCATGGAAGAGGAGACAGCAACCGACGCAGGACCCAAGACTTTGGAATTCAAGCCGACTGAGGGCAACCTGCCAGCAGATTACCCAAATGTAACAGTGAAACACGAAAAACATCTAAAGGTGGGAAAGGAACTTTCTCTGCCTGTGCTGCGGGTTTATTAAGACGGGTTGCTGTTTGGATAAAGTGGGTACTGAATTCGTTGGTTTTGCTATTTGGTTAGACGAAGTACGTTTTCAAGAGCTGATTGACTGTGGTGCAAAAAAGATTTGTGGTTATTATAATTTGTTGCCTGTATATTAATAAAGTAGGCTTTTTTTTAATCATTTATACGACAGAAATGTTAGCCACTGATAAGTTTTAAAGGGCTTTATCAGACTTTTTTTTTTTTTTTTGTAAGAAGACTGAGTGTTTTAGACTCACCCCAAGTACACCAACAATGTTATTGTACTAGTACAGCAACTGTAATGAAACTATGATAAAAACTGAATAGTCTGGACATAGACTAAGCATGTGTCAAATTGCAGAAAATCTGTTTTAAATGCTGAAAAATGGGGTACACAGACAGATTTTGTACAACTAACAGTGGCACTTATACATGCAGTGAAATGGGCATCTGATACTAAGCATACTCATTTCTTCTTTCGGCTTTTCCTGTTAGGGGTCACCACAGTGGATGATCGGTTTCCATTTCTTCCTGTCTTCTGCATCTTGCTCTGTCACACCAACCAACTGCATGTCCTCTCTCACCACATCCATAAACCTTATCCTAGGCCTTCTTCTTTTCCTTTTACCTGGTATCTTCTTTTTCCCAATATACTCAGCATCCCTCCTCAGCACGTCCAAACCAATGTAATCTTGCCTCTCTGGCTTTGTCTCCAAACCTTCCAACCTGGGCTGACCCTCTAATATACATATTCCTGATCCTGTCCACCCTTGTCACACCCAGTGCAAATCTTAACATCTTTAACTCTGCCACATCCAGCTCTAACTCCTGCCTTTTTGTCAATAACATTGTCTCCAACCCATATAACATAGCTGGTCTCACTACCCTCTTGTAGACCTTCCCTTTCACTCTTACTGGTACTTGTCTGTCACAAATCACTCCTGACACTCTTCTCCACCCACTCCATCCTGTCTGTACTCTCTTCTTCACCTCTTTTCCATGCTCACCATTACTCTGAACTATTGATCCCAAGTATTTAAACTCATCCACCTTCGCCACCTCTACTCCTTGCATCCTCACCATCCCTCTATCCTCCCTCTCATTCACACACATATATTCTGTCTTAGTCCTGCTGACCTTCATTCCTCTACTCTCTAGAGCATATCTCCATCTCTCCAAGGTCTCCTCCACCTGTTCCCTACTCTCACTACAGATCACAATGTCATCTGCAAACATCATAGTCCACGGGGACTCCTGTCTGATCTCGTCTGTCAACCTGTCCTTCACCATTGCAAATAAGAAAGGGCTCAGAGCTGATCCTTGATGTAATCCCACCTCCACCTTAAACGCATCAGTCACTCCCACCGCAGACCACACCACTGTCACACTACCCTCGAACATATCCTGTACCACTCTTACATACTTCTCTGACACTCCCGACTTCCTCATACAATACAACTCCTCTCTAGGCACCTTGTCATATGCTTTCTCTAAGTCTACAAAAACACTATGCAACTCCTTTTGACCTTCTCTGTACTTCTCCATCAACACTCTCAGAGCAAACATCACATCTGTAGTGCTTTTTCCCGGCATGAAACTATACTGCAGATCACTAATCATCACGTCCCTTCTTAACCTAGCTTCAACTACTCTTTCCCATAACTTCTTGTTGTGACTGATCAATTTAATCCTTCTGTAGTTACTACAGCTTTACACATTACCCTTATTCTTAAAAATCGGTACCAAAACACTTTTTCTCCATTCCTCAGGCATCCTCTCACTTTCCAAGATTTCATTAAACAATCTGATTAAAAACTCCACTGCCATTTCACCTAAACACCTCCATGCTTCCAAAGGTATGTCATCTGGACCAACAGCCTTTCCCATTCTTCATCATCTTTATAGCTATCCTTACTTCCTCCTTGCTAATCCATTGCACTTCATGATTCACTATACCCACATCATCCAACCTTCTCTCCCTCTCATTCTCTTCATTCATCAACCCCTCAAAGTACTCTCCATCTGCTCAACACACTCTCCTCGCTTGTGAGTATGTTTCCCTCATTATCCTTTATCACCTTTACCTGCTGCACATCTTTCCTAGCTCAGTCCCTCTGTCTAGCCAATCGGTGGTACAGGTCCTTTTCTCCCTCCTTAGTGTCCAACCTTTCATACAACTCTTCATATGCCTTATCCTTAGCCTTCGCCACCTCTCTCTTTGCCATGCACCTCATCTCCTTACACTCCTGTCTACTTTCTTCATCTCTCTGACAATCCCACTTCTTCTTTGCCAACCTCTAAGTATACTAATTGCCTTAAATTATTTGCAAGAAAAGCGGAGTCAGCTTTTTGCTACTGCACTGCTGCAATGTTAAATGCAATGTTTTAATTGACAGAAGGGAGCTACACAGCTCCTAGATTCAGTCATTAATGCTACACTTACAAAGGCACTATATGTTTAAAAAAAGACATACTGAAAAGATAGTTGTATTAGCTTGCATTCAAGGAGACAAAACATAGTATCAGATTATGAACGGTGGCTTGAAAATGTAGTTCATCCTGCTGCTGCAGCTCCCAGTTTAACATGATACCGTAACAGGGAAATATTTCTCCACTTTAAAGATTTGTACAGGCAATGGGATAATGGTAATCATTTTGGCAGACTACCTGATCAGTTTGGGAATGGGAATCAGCAAGTGAATAAGCCATAAGATTTGCTTCTCCCTAACCAAGGGAAAATGGGAAGAGCAACCACTAGACACACTTATAAGTGTGCGTTTGTCTTTAACAAGGCTAAGGATACATAAAGGAAAAATGAACCAACACCATTTAAACAGATAGGTCAACATACACCTTTAACAAAAAACAACCTGCAAGAGGAGAACCAGTACAAGAAAGGTAGCTACATCATAAAATATTGCAGCCTTAAGGTGTTAAAAGTGTTAGAAAGCAAACAGTAGAAATGTCATTGCACCATGAAAGCACTGCAATGCAGGCAGTAGAAATGGCTAGTCAAACTGAAAAGAGTGAATCACTCATGAAAAATGTGTATTCAAAGAGACTGCATTTAGAAAGCATTGAAAATGTAGAATTCTAAAATATCTGTCAAGTGAAAACAGAAAGCCACAGAAATGAAGAATGCTATACAGCAGATGAATGCTGAGAGTGATCTGACAGACTTTACTAGCAATAGAAAAAGTTTTCTACGCCAATTTCTGTAAGGGTAAGACAGAAAACTCAAATAAGGTAACGCTGTAGGAAGCAGGTATCAGTAAGTAAGTAAAAAGATGAAATTTGAAGACAAATCTTTTGCAGACAGAAAACAATATTTGAAAGAGAAAGAATATGACATGCGGAGTTCACTAATCCTGAGACAGAAGGAAAGCAACATAAAAAGTAGAAAAGTGTCAAGTACAGTGTACTGAAAGAGAAGTTAACAATGACCAGTGCCTTAAAATGATTCCTGTTTAGCCAAAATACAAGCATCTTAGACAGACAAAAATTCTGTGCATAATGTTCATAAAGTTAAGGAACCAAAAAATAGGAATAAGGTAGAAATATCATCTAACATTAAAGAATATTGGTGTGAATTGTCTTTCTTAGGAAAATAATTAGATACTGAGATCCCAGTGCATGCGGTGTTAGTAGATGAGGCAGAGTGACCTTGACAAACTACAGAATAGGACTTCTGGGTAAGCCAGACAGGTCAAAAAGATATAAAGGGAGGATAATGCTTTGAGTAAAGTAAGGAAAAGACAGACAGATAGACATGTAGGGGAAAAGCTGAACAAAAGTTCCCACTTATTTCCCACATTTCAAATGACTAGTAAGGACAGAGTGGATGTGGTATCACCTATTAGTGCACAAACCTTTCAAAACCTAGGGATGACGTTAGTACATTGTGGTGTAATAGGAGGATACCTAGAAATGGACAATGCCTGTTTGCTTAGACAGTTTGCGTGCATCTGTAAAACAGTTACCTGTGCAGCTTGGATATTCAAATGGTAATACATTCAAATAGGCTTGAAAACTCAACTTCTTTGTTCAACCCTTTCACCTGGTACACTCATCCAATGGGAAGTACCCAGGGTGCCTTTTCACAAGGTGCTCAAATCACCTCATTTGCTTCCTCTCAAAATAACAGTATTGGGTTGTACTCCAAGAAAGACTGAGGAACTCTGTGACTGTGACTATCATGAAGAGTGTTGCTGCTACCATGTCAGCAAAACTTACTTCTTCCAAATGTATCCATGATCTCATTATCTCAATCTCTAAACAAAGCTCAAAGCCACAGATAAGGACGGGAACATAAGACAAATCTCCCACTCTGCAGTCATTTAAGTCTCATCTCTCACTTCACCAATACAATCCTTTCACTACTGGACAGTCTCCCACTCCCCTATCTATGTTTACTTCTCAACAAAGATACTTAAAACTTCTCCAATTGAGGTACCCACTATTACCTCGTATGGAAGGCAGGTTTACATACACAAATAACATGTTTTTAATGCTGTCTCCACCAACCCAAATGGCTTAATGCTGTTTACTTTGGTTTCCATAACTGACCATCCACCAATTACCCCAATGGCTCCTTTCTGGGAATCCCCAGATATAACTCTTCACTGGCTAGGCCTCCTGACTCCTCACAAATCAATCTTGCAGTAACTCAGTGTTAGCCCTACCAAGCGATGGATCCTATGGCAAGTTAGAATACTGAGATAGGAGCCATAATACACACATCGCTTGGGTCATGTTCCATAGCTGTGACAACAGTTAGTGCAATGACATCAGGATGTCACAGTCACTCCCTATTTATCTTTAGATGACTTAGGAGGCTCCTGGTCTCCACCAGGGGTTGCAATGGCATTAGATTCCACAAACTCAGTATAAGACAGCTTGACCATCATCCATTTCATCATATTCTCTCAGCCAGCCAGCCAGCCCTACCAACAGTGTGTGTGTGTTTTCTAACAAGTTGGTGGCCAAACAGATGGACAATCATCGTCCTCTATGCCTATGAACAATCACATTTTAAGATATAAAAGTATATTTTTTTCAGTAGTTACAGCTAGTAAACAAGATGATGTACAAAGAGCACCAATTCCAAGAAAATAAAATAGTCACTGTAAGAACTTCATATAGACTTTAAGTCTGTAACACTTAAATACCTTGTGGTGGTTGTGATCTACCAGACCACCAATGACATAGGCTTTGGTATCCTCTAATTCACTTAGCACATTTGGGGAATCAGAGGTTAGGTAAACAAGATCTTCCTTCTTTATAAGTTCAGCATAGTGCTCCGATTTCACATTGATATCCTTCATAAAAAGAGAGAGAGAAAAAAATCAGTTTTAAAGTAAAGAAGGTGAATGTTAAAAATTAACAGGATTAAGCTTCAGAGACAAGCACAAGACAATTTTCGTCATGTTAGTCAGCAGATACTAAAAACTACAAAAAATAAATAAATAAATAAATGACCTCAATACCACAAGACTTTTTTTTATGTATTTATCATTTGTTAGTGAAGTAAGTGGGCATGCCTATGGAAACCTTTCAGCCACAACTTAGGCCATAAGGGCAAAGGTATGTATACATACATACATGCAGACACTACTTAGGGAGGTCAGTATAACCAACTAGCTTTTTTTTCTTTTATGAAGAGGGAGGACACAGGAATATACTTGGATAAAATGCACAGAGACACGGGGCAATCATACAAGCAAAACAAGACAGTGACAAGAGATTAGGACTGAATCCTGCACCCATAAGGGTGGCATCTTATTACTGAGCATCTGGAAAACATCACCACAAAAATAAACAGGCACATACTTTGTGGATATAAGTCACTGAAAATGCAATTTAATTAAAACTGAATTGCTTACTACACAGTTTTCGTTCACTTTAGTGTTTATCTTGGAGGCACAGCCTCTTTCTGTTTTTTTCTTTAATGGCTCTGATTCTTTCTTTCTTTATTACCTATACTCCGATTTTACAGGAATTACTTAAGCTCTTCAGGACTGCTGATTTTACCTTCTTCAGACAGACCTATTAGCCCTCCTTGAGTAGCTCTGCAAGTTATCTACAGTCATAGAAAGGGCAGAGAGGTGGGGGCTTACATATTATTCTACAAACAGCATGTAGCACATATAATAAATTATTAAAATGGAAATGTTACAAATTAGAGAATTCACCATAACAGGTGATCTTAAACTGGCTTTATGCAATGTGTGCAATATTTGGATACTTTCTCCCAACACTGTTTCACCAGGGTTTCTAAAAATCTAACATCCATATATTTAGGGGTTCATGATATTGTTCCATACTTTTATTGAGCTCCACCTGCATAAAAATAAATTAAAACCAAACAAATTATTAGATTGTTGGTCACTTACTGAAATTCCAGAAGCAACTCTGTTTAGTAGCTGGAACGACCACATATACAGCACAAGAGTGCAAGAATACAGCATTCACTCATTTTGTAGCTCATGTGGTACATTAAGTTGTTACATATCTATATCACACTTTAAGGGCCCTTATGCAATGGGTAAAACACTTGGGAAGAATCCTAAGCAGTAAACCCTATAAGAAACCCAAAATGAATAATACGTCAGAGTAATGCCTTCCAATAGAATGTTCAACTCTAGGAATAGGATACACTTTACAGTGCTTGCTGAAGGCAAACAAGCCAGACAGGTGGCCACGGCATAGACATCTGCAGTACAAACATGTCTGAAGGAAACAGAGAAATGACCACCCAGTGGACTGTCCTTATGTTAAACTGAGCAAAGGCACTCTGACTTTTTGGTTAGAGCAGAAAAAATGATATGTTAATCCATACAGCACTGGTTTAATCAATGCAATAACAGTTATGCACTCACCATAACTTGGTATCTTTGTTATCCATAGTCACCATTCATCACATATGGGTCTAGGATCCAAAATCGGATATGAGCCGGCACACTTTAGACAATAGCTTAGCTCAAGCTCCTCCCCGCCCATGATGCTCCGCTACCCTCTAATCCCTCAGATCGAGTTTGCCCTGTCGAAAGAAGACTGGCAGAGGTAACTTTCCATTAACAAAGATCCACCAAAATCCTGCCAATCCCTCAGGAAGGGGGCTGGAGGTTGGGATCGTGATGAATGGTGACTATGGAAAATGCAGATACCAAGTTATGGTGAGTACACTACTATTAATCTGATGTTATCCTAAATCACCATTCATCACGTATGGGTCAGAGTTCCCAGCTGCTCAAAATTCTTGGGTGGTCTCAAGAAAGGACATGACAGAGAACGGTGGAGCCAAAGGCAGCCCTTCCTCTAGAAACCAAGTCAAGTTTCTAATGATAGATGAAAGCATGAGAAGAGGACCAAGTTGCCGCTGCACAAATGTCATCCAAGGACTGACGGGCTACAAAGACAGCAGAAGTGGCCAACAACCTGGTAGAATGAGCCCTAACTGGTCCAGGCAAAGGAGAACCACATGAAGAGTAAATGTATGAAATGTACTAAGAAATCCAATGGGAAATAGTAGTTTTTGACACTGCTTGGCCCTTCCTGTTAACCGAAAAGGCCACAAACAATTGGTCTGAGAGGCGAAAAGATTAGTTCTGTGCAAAGAGAAACGAAGCTGACGATGGACATCTAATGTTGTAAAATGTATTCTTCTTTATTAGCATAATTAGGGAAGAACACTGGGAGTTGGACTGATTGATTGAGATTCGACTCAGTGGCCACTTTAGGCATAAAGGAAGGACTGGGTTTCAACTCCACTCTATCTTTATGAAATATTAAGTAAGGTGGCTTAATGGTAATTGCCTGAAATTCTGATGCTCTCTGCAGAGGTTATGTCCACTAGCAAGGTAGTTTTCCAAGAAAGAAACGTAAGATCGCAGGATGAATCAGGCTCAAAATGGGGTTTAGTGAGAGACTGCAGCACCGGAGTAAGATCCCATGGTGGAGAAGGATCCCTGACAGGAGGGTGCAACAAAAACGCACCTTTCAAGAAGGCTTTGCAGAACGGAGATGAAAATGTGGGGTCGTTATTGAGATGAAAATTAGAAATTGCTGCCAATTAGACTTTGATCGTAGAAAAACTAGCATCCTCCTTAAAAAGGGAAGACAAGAAAAGGAGAATGTCCGGTATAGGAGCCGAAAAAAGGATCGAGATTCCAACCCCCAGCCCAGATGGAGAATCTTTTCCACTTATTTCTGTAAACTCTTTTGGTAGAAGATTTCTGAGAAGCAGGGATGATGTTCCTGACAAGAGATGCTAGCCTGGACTTAGCAATAATCACGGGAAGTGGACAAACCAAGCTGTCAGACAAAGGGTCTGCAGATTCAGGAGTGGACGCAGCGATGGATGGGAGATCAGATCCGGCACCCAACCAAGCACCCAAGGGAGGTGCTAAAGATAAGATGTAAGACAGGGAACCACACCTGTCAAGGCCAGAAGGGGGCAATGAGGATCAACTGCATTCTGAGGTGTCTGGCTCTATGAAGAACTCTGAGAATTAGAGGTAATGGTGGAAAGGCATAAAGGAGATCCAGAGGCCAATCATGAGTCAGCATGTCCCCTGGGGACTCCCCTCTGTGGGGATCAAGGCGAAATAACTGTTGCATTTGTGATTGAGAGGGGAATCAAACAGATCGCAGTTCGGCTGACCCCACCGATAGAAGATCTGCTCCGCCACTGAAAGATTCAGGAACCACTCATGAGGGGTCAGGATAGTCCTGCTTAACTTGTCCCCCAGCATATTGGATGCTCCGGGAATGTGCACTGAAAGGGGAAAGCACCCAGAGGACATTGCCCATTCTCAAACCCTCATGGCCTTACGACAAAGCAGATAAAAACATGTGCCCCTTGCTTGTTTATGTACCATACAACAGCCATGTTGTCCTTGTGAACTGCAATTGTCCCCAGAGGGAGGCAATCCTGAAAAGCTTGCAACGATAGCAGGACTCCTCCAGAACATTTATGTGCAGCTTGGTCTCTGCATGGGACCACGTGCCTTGGACAGTCTTTCCTTGTAAATGCCACCTCCCCACCCTAGAAGGGAAGCGTCCATGGTTACCTTGGCCATAGGAATGGATGGAGAGAACGGTCTGCCTGTTAGAAGATCCGGGGAATCCATCCACAATGATAGGTGCGCCTCTGACAAATAGTAATGAGACGAATGAAGGTTGACAATGGATGAGAAAGGGAGGACCACTGGACTGCCAGGGTCCACTGTAGTACTCATGTAGTATCTGGCCAGTAGGACTAGATAAATGTAAGCTGCCATGGAACCCAAAGCCCTGAGAATGAGTGATACTGGAGGACGAGTTTGCTCCGGAAGAGCCTGGACATGAGATTGAATAAGAAGCTCTCATCGGAGAAGAAGGGCTGCAATCTCTGAGGTAGTGTCCAGCTGTGTGCCTATAAATTTCAGTTGTTGAGATGGAGTTAAGGAAGATTTGGCCAGATTCACTGTTATCCCCAGCTGATCAAACAGACGAAGAAGGAAGCTTGTGTTCTCCACCAGTTGATGCTTTGTGGGGGCTGTAAGGAGCCAATCATCGAGGTGGGGAAACACATGAAATCCCTGCAGCCTGAGATGAGCTGCCACTATTGCCATGCATTTGGTGAACACTCGGGGGGGCTGTGGTGAGTCCAAAGGGCAGGGCTCTGAACTGGAAGTGGTCAGCCCCTAAGCGAAAGTGGAGAAACCTCCTCGACTGCCTACTTATTTTGATATGATAGTACGTGTCCTGGAGATCCACAGAACACATCCAGTTGTTCTTGTGCAGAAGAGGCACAATGTACTGCACAATGACCATACGAAACTTCGACTTCTTGACAGACATATTTAATAGACTGAGGTCCAGAATGGGACGGAAGTACCCTGTTTTCTTGGGTACCAGAAAGAAGTGGCAGTAAGTTCCGGATCCTCTCTGTCCTGTGGGGATCTTTTGGATGGCTCTTTTTTGAAGGAGATTGGTGACCTCCAGGCGGGCTAACTCTCTCTGACCGGGTGGTGTGTCAGAGAGAGTTCTGCTTTTTGGTGGGGGTTCTGAAAAGGGAATGTAATAGCCCCTGGATATGATTCTTAGCACCCACTGATCATTTGTGATATTTGCCCAGGCTAAAGGGTGCAATGACAAGCGACCCCCGACTGCCTCCTGGGAGGGACAGTCGGGCAGCACCTCAGGAGTGTTGAAAAGGTTTCTCACGGAATGGCTCGCTGGAACCCTGGTTTTGTGGGCCTCCCGTGCCTCTGTGCCAGCATCTATCATTGAAACCTCTCCCCCATCCCCTGGAAGCGGAATCCTCTTGAACTTCTGGAAAGGAAGACTGCGACTTGTGTAACCACATTTTTCTATTCCTCTTTTGGGTCTTAGAAAAGGACCTTTGGGGGTAGAGAATTTGATCCCTACAGCCAACAGCATTTTCCCCTCTTGCTCACTGCAGGTCAAAGTTTCCTTAACGCTGGGTCCAAAAAGAGTGGAACCATCGAAAGGGGTGTTGGTAAATGATGCTATGAAGACCTCTGCAAACCCACATAAACACAGCCAAGCATGGCGCATGGTAGCAATGCCTGAATCTGCCACCCATGAGGAACCCCCTGCAGCATTGGAAATTAACCTCATGGATGAGTTAGCTATTGATGTAAGAGTGGCCAGCTTGGCAGAGAAAGACTTAAAATCCTCCGCAGGCATGGTCTCTGTGAGGGAAGTTGAATGTTCCTTTATCAAGTCCCTCTGAAGATGGGTGAAATTAGTTAGATAGTTCAAAGCCTGCAAGTTGAAACAAGCCGATGTGAACACCCACTTTCCAAATCTGTCCAATGCTCTTGATTCATGACTGGGAGGGTGGACAAATGAACTCTGCTCCGCCAACTCTTTCTTGGAGGCGGCAGCCACCACAATCGCATCAGCAGGAACCGCCTTGGACCAGAAGGCTTTGTCTGAAGGTGAGCTTAAAAATTTATCATCTCTTTTGGGTACTGGTTCTACTGTATCAGGTTCCTTCCAGGCCCTGCTGGTGATAAGATTGATTAAAGGGTCAGCAGTGGGGGGGACACCCAAGAGGTAGATGGGCCTGTACCAAAAGCCTCCACGAAAGTACAGTTGTGTACCCTTACCATAAATGTAGATGTTCGAGTTTATTCACTGTTGCAGTCATTACATTTGGGTTATCTGCTTGCAGGTAGCCCTCAGTTAGCCTGATTAACAAAGTCTTGGGTCATGCGTTGGTTGCTGTCCCTTCTTCCATGATGTCAGGTTGTCAGAGGTATAAAACATGCATCCGACGCCATTAAGTCAGTTTTTCTTGCCCCAGACATCAGGTGCCCCCCTAATGGGAACCGATTAAATATAAAAGTACAAAGATATACCTCCAACAAAAAAGCAAATACACCAAAAAGGCTTTTAAGCATAGTAAAGGAAAGTAGAGGTATAGTCAAAAGAAGTTAGGGAGCTGGAGGGAGGGTAACCAGGACTGCAACAGTGAATACACTCGTACATCTACATTTATGGTAAGTGTACACAACTGTACTATGTTCTTCGTGTTTCACTGTTGCAGTCATTACATTTGGGTAGATTCCCAAAGCTTTGGTTGGGAGGAGGAATTTAGATAGCGTTTGGCCCAGCTATAAAGCCCTGCAAAACTGCAGTGGCAAAGCCAGCTCTGGATTTAGAGAAAATTGGCAAATGATAATGCTTGGCGAAAGTATGTACAGAACTCCAGGTAGCAGCTTCTAGGATGTCCCTGGTAGGGACGTCTCTGAGAAAGGCTGTAGAGGTAGATGCAGCCCTGGTGGAGTGAGGTCTGATCCCCTGGGGAATATGTTTTCCATGGTGCTTATAGCAGAAATGAATGCAATGGCTTATCCATTTAGAAATGGTTTGCTTTGAAATAGCCTTCCCCTCTTCCCCTGCAGCAAATGCCACCAGCAGTTTTTCAGATTTCCTTTGAGGTTTAGTCCTGTGCAAGTAGAATCTAAGTTGTCTGTGCACATCTAAGGAATGCAGTATCCGTTCCCCTTTATTCTGTGGATTGGGAAAGAAGGTTGGCAAATGAATGGACTGATTAAGAGCCACACTGAATACCACCTTGGGCATGAAGGATGGATTGGTTCTGAGGGACACCCTGCCTGCATGAAAGATGATGAAAGGCACCACTGCCATAAGGGCCTGTAATTCAGATACCCTTCTAGCTGAATTGATTGCTAAAAAAATGCTGTTTTCCAAGAAAGAAATTTTAAGTCTGCAGTAGCAGCTGGCACGAAAGGAGGTAGAGTGAGTTTCTCCAAGCCAAAGTTAATGTCCCAGGCTGGGGTTGGACCTCTCCTGGGTGGTCTCAAAATTTTGGCCCTTCTGTGGAACTGTTTGAGCAGTGGATGAGAGAAGAGGGGAAGTTCTGTGTTATAATGAGCTGAAATGGCATGGATTTTAGTGGAGGAAAAAAAGACAGGCACTTGTGAAGCATCTCAGTTAAGTATTGTAAAATCTGAGGTAAACTGGGCGCTGCTGTGCTTATCCCTTGAGACTGGTTCCAGGCACAGAATCTTTTCCATTTTTCAGCATAAGATTTTCTAGTACTAGGCCTCCTTGCCTCTAAAATGATATCCATCATAGGTTTGCTGAGGGATGCTAAAGGAGAGGGGTTAAGTAATTAGCCAGGCTGCAAGGTTCAGTGTTAGAAGCTGAGGGTGCAGAATCTGGTCCTCCTGCTGAGACAGCAGGGAAGGAGCCTGAAGCAGGTGCCATGGAGATAACCGTGACACACTGCGCAGGAGGGGGGACCAGTGTTGACGCGGCCAGTCTGGAGCAATCAAAATCATCCTTGGCTTGTCCTGTTTGATTTTTAGTAGTAGGCAGAGGGGGGAGGGCATAGACTGATAGGATTTTCCAGTTGAAGGACAGAGCATCCACTTTCTAGGCTTGTTTGCGGGGAGTCCTTGTGCAAAATTTGTCAAATTGATTGTTCTGGGGAGAGGCAAACAGGTCCTACATCTGGGCTCCCCCCATTTGCTTGTCAACATGTTGAAAATCCTTGATTCCAGTTTCCACTCGTGTGGGTCCATGAGTTTTCTGTTTAGTCCGTCTGCCAGTGTATTTAATTTTCCTGACAGGAATTGAGCTTGTAGGTGCACTTGGTAGCTCAAGGCTGTGTTCCACAATGCCATGGTTAGTCTGCAGAGGGGGTAAGAATGTGTACCCCCCTGCTTGTTTATGTACCACATAACAGTGGTGTTGTCTGTCTTTACCATTAGTTGTCCAGGAAGAATGTGGTCCTTGAAAGCTGTCAAAGCATTATGTACAGCTAACATTTCTTTTTGATTGATATGCAGGTGCAATTGACTTGGGTTCCATTTGCCCTGAATACACTTCACTGCCAGGTGAGCCCCCCATGCTTAGTCTGATGTGTCTGTTGTTAGGGTTTGGGCGTCAGGGGGTGGTGTGAAAGGTAGCCCCTTGTTTTGGTGGCAGACCTCTGCCCACCAAAGGAACTCTACGCATAGGCAAGGTATGATAGGAATCTTTTAGTTATGTACTTACCATAACGATAGATGTATGTGATCCATCTCGCCTACATTCATGACTGATGGGCTCGGAACCGAGAATCGGCTCCGACTCGGCCGATACACTAGCACGAAGTCTCTCATTGGCTGGGCCAACTCCCTTATCCCAGGATGCACCACGCCGAAACCCGCAGATCTTGTTTGCCCCACCACCACTCACTCATGTGGACCACTCCAACTGTACAATAGTGTTTCCTCCAGATCCAACAGGTAGGAATGACCGACACTTGCAGCAGCTGGAGAGGCCACAAAGTTCCTCACCAAAAGGATAAAGGGTCTCAAACATCTGTCCTTATGCTGCCCGACTGAAGAACTCCAGCTCTATTCAGTCGCTTACAGCTTGCTCAGAGGTGACCTTTGCCTAACATACAAGGCCATGTCAAACCCAGATTTGATGAATATGCTTCACCTCAAAAATCTAGATCCGTCAGAGCCACAAGGCGGAGACTTAAACCTCGACACGGCTATTAATAGGACGTGCTAGATTCATCACCCAAAGACTCCCTATGCTGTGGAATAAAATCCCGGTATATGTGAGGCAGAGCACCTCGCTGGCCTTGTTCAAGAGAAATCTTGACCAATGGATGGGAGATCGCAGATATACCCCAGGGATTACCTCAGTGTCACTGCTCGACAGAGGCACAGCAAAATAATGGGTATAGTTCCCCATACTAAAGGGGTGGCGTAAGCCACAAAACTATGGGCTAGGCTTGTAAATGCCCTCTGGCAGATAGCCTAGTATGAACCTATGAACCTATGAACCTATCCCCTGGGGGATACGTTTTCCATGGTGCTTATAGCAGAAATGAATGCAATGGCTTATCCATTTAGAAATGGTTTGCTTTGAAATAGCCTTCCCCTCTCCCCCTGCAGCAAATGCCACCAGCAGTTTTTCAGATTTCCTTTGAGGTTTAGTCCTGTGCAAGTAGAATCTAAGTTGTCTGTGCACATCTAAGGAACGCAGTATCCGTTCCCCTTTATTCTGTGGATTGGGAAAGAAGGTTGGCAAATGAATGGACTGATTAAGAGCCACACTGAATACCACCTTGGGCATGAAGGATGGATTGGTTCTGAGGGACACCCTGCCTGCATGAAAGATGATGAAAGGCACCACTGCCATAAGGGCATGTAATTCAGATACCCTTCTAGCTGAATTGATTGCTAAAAAAAAGCTGTTTTCCAAGAAAGAAATTTTAAGTCTGCAGTAGCAGCTGGCTCGAAAGGAGGTAGAGTGAGTTTCTCCAAGCCAAAGGTAATGTCCCAGGCTGGGTTCGGACCTCTCCTGGGTGGTCTCAAAATTTTGGCCCTTCTGTGGAACTGCTTGAGCAGTGGATGAGAGAAGAGGGGAGGTTCTGTGTTATAATAAGCTGAAATGGCATGGATTTTAGTGGAGGAAAAAAAGACAGGCACTTGTGAAGCATCTCAGTTAAGTATTGTAAAATCTGAGGTAAACTGGGCGCTGCTGTGCTTATCCCTTGAGAGTGGTTCCTGGCACAGAATCTTTTCCATTTTTCAGCATAAGATTTTCTAGTACTAGGCCTCCTTGCCTCTAAAATGATATCCATCATAGGTTTGCTGAGGGATGCTAAAGGAGAGGTTAAGTAATTAGCCAGGCTGCAAGGTTCAGTGTTAGAAGCTGAGGGTGCAGAATCTGGTTCTCCTGCTGAGACAGCAGGGAAGGAGCCTGAGGCAGGTACCATGGAGATAACCGTGACACACTGCGCAGGAGGGGGTACCAGTGTTGGCGCGGCCAGTCTGGAGCAATCAAAATCATTCTTGGTTTGTCCTGTTTGCTTTTTAGTAGTAGGCAGAGGGGGGAGGGCATAGACTGATAGGTTTTTCCAGTTGAAGGACAGAGCATCCACTTTCCAGGCTTGTTTGTGGGGAGTCCTTGTGCAAAATTTGTCAAATTGGTTGTTCTGGGGAGAGGCAAACAGGTCTACATCTGGGCTCCCCCATTTGCTTGTCAACATGTTGAAAATCCTTGATTCCAGTTTCCACTCGTGTGGGTCCATGAGTTTTCTGCTTAGTCGGTCTGCCAGTGTATTTAATTTTCCTGACAGGAATTGATCTTGTAGGTGCACTTGGTAGCTCAAGGCTGTGTTCCACAATGCCATGGCTAGTCTGCAGAGGGGGTAAGAATGTGTACCCCCCTGCTTGTTTATGTACCACATAACAGTGGTGTTGTCTGTCTTTACCATTAGTTGCCCAGGAAGAATGTGGTCCTTGAAAGCTGTCAAAGCATTCTGTACAGCTAACATTTCTTTTTGATTGATATGCAGGTGCAATTGACTTGGGTTCCATTTGCCCTGAATACACTTCACTGCCAGGTGAGCCCCCCATGCTTAGTCTGATGCGTCTGTTGTTAGGGTTTGGGCGGCAGGGGGTGGTGTGAAAGGTAGTCCCTTGTTTTGGTGGCAGACCTCTGCCCACCAAAGGAACTCTACGCATAGGCAAGGTATGATAGGAATCTTTTAGTTATATACTTACCATAATGATAGATGTATGTGATCCATCTCATCTACATTCATGACTGATGGGCTCGGAGCCGAGAATCGGCTCCGACTCGGCCGATACACTAGCATGAAGTCTCTCATTGGCTAGGCCAACTCCCTTATCCCAGGATGCACCACGCCCAAACCCGCAGATCTTGTTTGTCCCATCACCACTCACTCATGTGGACCACTCCAACTGTACAATAGTGTTTCCTCCAGATCCAACAGGTAGGGGGAAGTAGGGCGGGTACGTAAGAATGTAGGTGAGATGGATCACATACATTTATCGTTATGGTAAGTACATAACTAAAAGATGTAATGCGATCCTATCTCGCCTACAATCATGACTGATGGGACAGCGTCGCTAGCACCTAGATCCTGGGAGGCTCACTGGAAAACACTCCTGAGCACTGTGGAACCAAAGGACGCCTGACCTCTAGAGGCCACGTCCAGTTTGTAATGAGAAATAAAAGTATGTGGAGAAGCCCAAGTGGCCGCTGCACATATCTCATCCACCGACAGTCTGGCGTGAAAGGCCACTGAAGTTGCCATAGCCCTAGTAGAATGCGCTCTAACTGGAAATGGAAGGTCCCTTCCTGTTGATGCATAAATAAATGAAACACAATCCCTAATCCACCTAGCAATAGTGGTCTTAGTTACTGGTTTGCCAATCCTGTTGTCTGCAAAGGCCACAAACAACTGGTTTGACTTCCTCTGCTGCTGTGTCCTATCCAAGTAAAACTTCAGTTGTCTACGCACATCCAACTGATGAAGTCTATATTCTGCCTTGTTGGAAAATTTTGGAAAGAAAACTGGTAGCTCTATAGATTGATGCAGACAAAGAGTAGAAGAAACCTTCGGAAGAAAAGACGGGTTTAGTCTTAGAGACACTCTATCCTTGTGAAAGATCAGATAAGGGGGCTTAACAGAGTGGGCTTGAAGCTCCGAAACTCTTCTGGCTGAAGGAATAGCTACCAAGAAGGCAGTCTTCCAAGATAAGAACTTTTGCTCACAAGTGGCCGCCGGCTCGAAGGGATGAGACGTCAAGGCTCCTAAAACTACATTCAAATCCAATGGCAAAACAGGTTGCGACACTGGTGGGTGAAGCAACCAAGCTCCCTTAAGAAAGGCCTTACAAAACTTATGACTCATGAGTGAAGGCTCAAAGGCAACATGATAAATAGAAATTGCTGCTAATTGGACTTCAAGCGTGGAGACAGCGGAACCCTGTTTAAAAAGAGTTGCCAAAAAATCTAATACTGCAGACACCGGGGCTGTCAGAGGGTCAAGGTTGTGCCGCTGGGCCCAAATGGCAAACCTTTTCCATTTATTAGAATACATCTCCTTAGTGGAAGCTCTGTGAGAAGAAGACAGAATCCAGACCACCTCAGGCGAAAGGATATGCTGTCTAAGTTCGGAAGTGGAGCAGCCAAGCCGTTAGCTTGAGAGTTCGCAGTGATGGATGGACCTGACCTGACTGAAGAGTCAGGAGGTCTGGAACTGGGTCCAAAATCCAAGGATCCTTCACTGCATACTTCCGAAGGAAAGGAAACCAAACTTGGCGGGGCCAGTGTGATGCGATCAAAATCATGTTGCTTCCCAAGCAGATCGCCTTCTGAATCACCTTTGGTAGTAGTGGGACCAGAGGGAAGGTATAGAGCAGACCAGGGGGGCCAATTGTGGACTAGAGCGTCCCTGGGCGACTCCCCCTGGGGGGGAAATCAGGGAGAAGAAATTGCTGCACTTCGCGTTCCAGGGGCTGGCAAAGAGGTCGAAACAGGGAAGCCCCCACTTGGAGAAGATCTGAGCCGCTACTCGGTCGTTCAGGGACCACTCGTGAGGCATCAGAATAACTCTGTTCAGCCTGTCTGCTATCACAGTGGACTTCCCCGGAATGTGCGTTGCCACTAGAAATCTCTGGGAAGAGATTGCCCAGTTCCAAACTCTCATGGCTTCTCTGCAAAGAGGATAAGACCTGGTTCCTCCTTGCTTGTTCACGTACCATACTACCGCCATATTGTCTGAGAAGATTGCGATGGTATCCTTGGGAAGAGAGCTGTAAAGTGCCTGCAATGCTAGAAGCACTGCCCTCATTTCCAGGACATTGATATGGGTTTCGTGATCTTGCCACGTGCCTTGAACCGTCCTGTCCAGATAATGCCCCCCACCCTATCTGGGAGGCGTCCGTGGTCACTGTGGTAATGGGGGAGGGGGGTAGAAGAGTCGCCCCTCGTTCAGGTTGGGGGAGAGGAGCCACCAATGAAGTTCTCACCGGCAGGTTTCCGTAATGAGAATCGGGTAGGACAAGGGCAGATCTTGGTACAACCACTAGGTCGACAGGAGCCATTGGAGAATTCGCATGTGCAATCTTGCCAGAGGGACCAGAAGAATGGCGGCCGCCATCGACCCCAAAAGCTGAAGAACCATCCTGGCAGGGGCTTTGCTTCGGGATAGTAAGGCTAGGACTTGGTCCTGTAGTATCTTTATCCTCTCTGATGGAAGGAATGCTTAAATGTAATTCCTAATAGATGTCCCAATTCGATGGTAGCACTCAAGGCTTGAATAAGAAGATGCTTGGTGGGGGCGGTGAGGAGCCAGTCATCTACATACAGAAACACCTGGAATCCCAGACGTCTCAGGTGAGCCGTCACCACTGCCAGACATTTGGTAAACACCCTGGGGGCTGTGGTGAGACCAAAGGGCAGGGCCCGGAACTGGATGTGACTGGCTCCTAGGCGGATGTGTAAATGTATCCTGGACACCCTGTTTATCTTGATGTGATAATAGGCATCCTTGAGATCGATGGAGCACATCCATACTCCTTTTTCCAGCAATGGGAAAATGGATTGCAATGTGACCATCTGGAACTTGGACTTCTTTACGAAGCGGTTTAGGTGGCTGAGGTCCAGAATGGGTCTCAAGTCCCCTGTTCTTTTCAGCACCAAAAATAACTTTGAGTAAGTTCTTAATCCGATCTGGTTTGTGGGGACTGGCTGGATGACTCCCTTTCCGAGCAGCTTTGCGACCTCTATGGCTGCTTGATCCCATTGACTGAGTGGCATGTCCGGGATTTTCCTTGAGGGTGGAGGGGGACAGATAAAGGGAATGGTGTAACCTTCAGTGATGATACGAAGCACCCACTGATCCTGAGTGATGGAACCCCAGGCCCTTGGATGCATTGAGAATCAACCCCCAACTGGCTCCAGAGACGCACAGTCGGGCAGTCCCTCAGGGACGCTGGACGGAGGAACCATGAAAGGATTTGCGGTCTCCTGAGTTGTGGGGGCCTCCGCCGCCTCTGGGGTGATGTCTTCCAGAATAATCCCCCCCCCGCCTTTGGGGGGGGGGTCACTCTGATGGGCAGGAAAAGACTTTTGGGACTTTCTAAACCACATCTTTTCTCCCCTCTGAGCCTTGGGGTAAGGTCTTGAGGGTAGCGAAAAACGGGCCCCAACGGGAGACAAAGTCTTACCCTCCTACTCACATCTAGTGAGTGTGTCTTTCACCTTGGGTCCAAAGAGAGAGGACCCATCGAATGGAGCGTCGGTGAAGAAGACTTGAACGCTTCCGCAAAGTGACACCAGTGCATCCAGGCTTGCCTCCTAAGGGCTACGCCTGAACTTGCTGCCCTACCCACCCCTTTGGCTGCATACGATATGAGCCTCATGGACGAGTTAACAATGGACGAAAGGGTAGACAGCTGGGCATTGACAGACTGCGTCAACGCCTCAGGCACGTTACCCAACAGGGTATCTCCCAACTCCTTTAGGAGATCCCTTTGGAGCCTCGTAAAATGACATAAATAATTCAGCGACTGCAGGGTAAAGGTCGCTGATGTCAGGGTACGCTTCCCCTACCTATCCATGCTCCTGGACTCCTTGTTAGGAGGATGGATAGAAGTAGATGCCTCTGCCACATCTTGCTGGGTGGCAGACGCCACCACCATAGCATCAACTGGAGCTCCCTTGGTTAGAAACTCCTTGCCAGGGGGTGCGGATAAAAACTTGTTGGGGCAAGAAGGAACTGGCTCCACAGAATCAGGGTGTTCCCACACCATTTGACAAATAAAGTCCAGTAACTCATCGAAGGGTGGAAACACCCAGGAGGTGGAGGGTTGGGCTCCAAAGGCCTTGAGGAAGACAGACTCCTCCGCGAAAGGGATTTTGGATGGCCAGTCGCCCCTCTGTCTCAAGATCTCCAGGATATCGGAGAACGAGACATAATCAGTGGACAACTTGGGGTACCCCTCTGCATCATCGAGGTCGGTGTCCGAGGTGACAGACTCATCTGGGGAGTCTATGTGATTCCTCTTGCACAATTTTTTCCTGGGGGGCTCCTCAGGTACGAACTCTGAAGGCTCCTCGGAAAAAAGGGGACCACACAAGGAGGAATCCTCAGGCCTAGGACTCGAGCTGTCCGAAGACAGGGGGCACCAGAAGCTCTAGCCGCCGTGTCTAGGGAAGGAGTCGCAGATTCGGGTGAACTCACTACAGACTTGGCCAGCACGTTCCTCATAGCCTCGAAGGCGGGCCCACCAGAATCTGAGGAGGGGCCCGTCCCCGAGACCATGACTGGTGTCGGGGTTCCCCTAGCCGAGGCGCCAAGAGGCAGACTCGGGGCCGAAAAGTACAGTTTTGTAGATGTTCAAGATCCACATTGCTGCAGTCCAATATCAAAGTATTAGGCTGACGCAAGGTCAACTTTTAAGACTGACATCAGGGGGCCAGGGTACAAAAAATGCGCATGACCGACGCCATATCCTCAGTCTTTTCTTGACCCAGATGTCAGAAGACAACCACCCTTGCACTAATCCTATGTACAATATATACAATATCCACAATATTTACAACCCAAACAACATCTACATTTATGGTAGGTACAAAACTGTACTATGTTCTTCATCTCACATTGCTGCAGTCAATCCCAAAGCAGAGGTAAGGGAGGATGGTAAAACTATAAAGCAGTAGGAGCTGCCAAAATGCCCTGTAAAATTGCAGTGGCAAAACCAGCCCTAGATTTAGAGTAAAGTGGAGAAAGTATGCACTGAACTCCAAGTAGCTGCCTCCAAAATATCTTTAGTTGCCACCCCCTTAAAAGCTGTAGAAGTGGCAGTAGCCCTAGTGGAATGAGGCCTAATCCCAGCTGGAATCTCCTTACCATGATGGGAATAACAGAAAGCAATACAAAACCCAATCCACTTAGAAATAGTTTGTTTTGACACAGGCTTGCCCTGAGAACCCAAAGCAAATGAGACAAATAACTGCTGAGACTGCCTGAACCCTTTAGTTCTGCTCAAATAATAACTGCCTGTGTATATCCAAAGTGTGCAAAATCTTTTCCCCTTTATTTTGGGGGTTTGCATAAAAGTAGGCAAATGAATAGTTTGGTTTAAAGCCACACCAGAAACCACTTTAGGCATAAAGGAAGGATTAGATGAAATGAGATACCTATCATATGGAAAATTAAGAAAGGCTCAACCGCCATAAGGGCCTGTAATTCAGAAACGTAATGGCCAACAAAAAAGCAGTCTTCCATGATAAATATTTCAACTCGGCAGTAGCTGCAGGCTCAAAAGGTTGTAGAGTGAGTTTCTCCAACAGAAAATTGAGATCCCAAGCAGGAGTAGGAGCTTCACGTGGGGTCTTATATTCTTTGCCCCTCTAAGGAATTGCTTAAACAAAGGATGAGAAAACAATGGTGGGTCACAGTCATAGTGAGCAGAAATTGCTGCAGCATGAACCTTAATAGAAGAGAAGGACAAACCTTTGTCCAGTAACTCAGTAAGATATTGAAGAGCCACACTTAAATTAGGCTTAGAAACATCAAATTCCTTTGCTGTACTCCAAAATAAAAATCTCTTCCATTTATCTACACTTTCCTTGTACTAGGCCTTCTGGCCTCCAAAATAACATTCAAAACTTGCTGTGGAAGCTGAGACCAGGGTTTAAAACAGAATATGCCAGGCTGTTAGGTGAAGAGAGTGAAGTTTGACATTGAGTAAATGACTGTTCTCCTGAGACAGCAGGTGTGGAATCAAAGGCAAAGGCCATGGGGCTCCCCGTGCCAGACTTCTCAGTAATGGGTATCAGTGCTGTCGAGGCCAATCTGGAGCTATTAAAATCATCTTTGGCTTGTCCTGTCTGACCTTCAGGAGTACCTTTGGGAGGAGAGGCAGAGGTGGAAAGGCATACACATGAAGATTGCTCCAATTGAAAGAAAGAGCATCCACTTTCCAAGCTGTGGGATGAAACCTTTTGTGCAAAACTTTGGCAGCTGGTAGTTCAGTGGAGAAGCGAACAGATCTATGTCTGGAGTTCCCCATAACACTGTCAATTTCTGAAATACATGAGGATCCAATTTCCACTGGGATCCATAATTTGTCTGCTCAACACATCTGCTAAGGAGTTCTGTGCTCCGCAGAAACCTTGCCTGAAGATTTAGCTGTAAACTGAGAGCAGTCTCCCACAAAATCATTGCTTGTCTGCATAGAGGATAAGAATGTGTTCCCTTGCTTGTTGATGTACCACATGACAGTTGTGTTGTCTGTTAGAACCAACACCTGCCCTGGAAGAAGTAAATCCTTGAAAGCTATTAATGCAAATTGGACTGCTAACATCTCCTTCAAATTGATATGTAGATGTTGAAGTCTGGCAGGCCACGTGTCTTGTACCCACTTTCCATTTAGATGAGCTCCCCAAGCTTTGTCTGAGGCATCTGTCGTTAGAATCTGACTCACCTCTGGCCGGTTGTTTAGGTGACATTCCTGAGCCCACCACAAAAATTCCTTTTGAATGCAAGGTATTATCTGAATGACAGTGTCCATATCTTGGCAGTGCTGTGTCCATACATTTTTGAGATACCATTGTAGCTTCCTCATATGCAGTTTGGCATTGGGAAGCACCAGAATACAAGATGCCATGAACCCCAAGGCTTGAAGGACTGTCCTTGCAGTCAGCCTGGACTGATGAGACAATTGATGGAAGTACAGAGAAAGATTCCTTTGTTTGTCCGGGGTCAAAAAGGCCATCTGGGATGCTGTATTCAGTCTCACACCCAGAAAGCACATGTCCTGAGAGGGTACTAGACTGGACTTTATTTCGGAATACCCCAGGCATCTTAGCACTGCTATCACATATTGTAAATGATGAAGAAGTTCGTCCTTTCCTTGGGCCAGAATCAGGCAATCGTCCAAATAAGGATAGATCTGTATTCCTCTTAGCCTGAAGAAAGCTATCACTGGAGCCAGAACCTTCGGAAATACTCTGGGCGCAGTAGATAAGCCAAAGGGCAATGCAGAGAACTGATAATGAGAAGTCAGCCTGATAGGAACATGAAGGTAAGCCTCCTTGAGATTCAGAGTCACCATCCAGTGATCCTTGCCCAGCAGAGGTAAAGCTGCTGTAACGTCAACATTTTGAACTTGGGAATGTCCAGATAAGTGTTGAGGATAGATAAATCCAAAATTGGTCTCCGGTACTAGGAACAGGCGAGAATAAAATCCTAGGCCCACTTCTGGCAGAGGGGCCCTATTTGGAGCAGCAGAGAAATTTGTTTGTGAGCCTCTAGTCTTTGCCATGCCTTTGAAAGGAGGCAAGGTATGGAAATAAAACCTGTAACCTTGGTGTATGATATCCAATACCCATCTGTCTTGGGTAATCAAACTCCAATTTTCCTTGAAGAGTGCCAACCTTCCTCCCAAAGGTGCTGCCAGGCAAGAAGGATCTGGCAGCTGAAAAGGTAGGTCATTGGGCCTGTTGGACTGGCCCCTGCCCTCACCGAAGATTGTGCAGGTGAACTTTCTGTTCTAGGTCTGAAGGAGCTCTGAGCTCTGCCCCTACCACGTCTAGATCTACCCCTAGACTGTGTATCATAAGAGAGGCTGAACTTGCAAAAAATCTTTAACAGCCTGCACAGACTTAGCCTTGTCTTCCATTTTCTTCAAGACTGATTCCACAGGTGAACCAAACAACACATCAGACTGTAAAGGAGCATCCAAAATCCTTGTCTTAACATGGTCAGATAAATTCTGATCCCTCAGCCAGGCGTGCCTGCGAAGAACTGACCCAGTATCAGCCACAGGCCTGTACAGCATCAAAACCACATTGTAAAGAATGCTTACCCACCTGTTCAGAGACATGTACCAAATCTTGTAATTCTTTACACTCAATGCCTTCCGCCAGAGCATCTACCTTAGACTTCAATTGAGAAAGAAGATAGTTCTGATATTTCAACATGTGAAACTGGCAATTCAACGCCCTCATAGCTAAGGTGGAAGAAGTATAGACTTTCTTTCCCCATCTATCCAAAGCTCTGGCCTCTTTATCTGGAGGAACCGGGTTTTTTACAACAGAGGCCTTGACACCCTTAGGTCCCTGACTAACAGTTTCTGGGTGGACTCTTATAAAGATATTTATGAGCCTCAGGCACCCTGTAATACCTATCGGTTTAACAGGAGCAGGAGGCAAAGAATCAGGATGCCTCTGCAAACACATCTTCCACAACATCCAGAACAGGTGGTATAGCCAAAGGCCTTCCTAAGCCTTTTCCTGGAATCAGAGAAGTCCTGACCTTCCCACTTAAAATGTTCCCTCATGGAATGAAGAGTCTCTGAAAAGAAAAATCCTCTGGAGGGGAAGCAGAAGGAGAATCATCTGCATCAGAATCAGAATAAGGAGAGTACTCCTGCAAGTCTTCAGTCAAGACTCTGAAACATCCAAGCCTGCTCAAAACTCCCCAACTCTGGTTCCACCCTAGGCCTCTTATCAGGAGCAAAGAACCTCTAATCAAAGTAATTAAATCTTCTGCCATTTTAAGCATGTGCTTCTTGGGCACGGATCCTGTTGAACTAGGAGTGACACCAACAGAAGCTAAACCTGGCCTGCCTCTGGGAGAAGACTTGGAAACAGAAGGAGAGGGCCTAACCACCCTAGGAAGGTACAGTAACCTGAGAAGCCCCTTCAGCCTGACCTGCCTCCTGAGAGGCCACATCCTGCAAAATCAAAGTCTCCCCTGGGACTCCAGAGAAGCCTTCCACTGATGCCTCTAAACTCTTCTTGCCTGGAGTGCTTTTGCTTTGTCCGCTTCTGAGAAGAAGGCGTCGGGCATCCGACGGCATCTTATAATAAGACCAACCTGGCAGACACCCAACAACATCGTGCTCAGGCCCCAAACAAGGAATACACAAAGTATGATAATCCCGGTATCTGCTTCCCACAAGAAATACAGTTATTCACTTTTCTGACATCAAACCACTGAGGCAAGAAAAACCAACTTTGACTCGGTCTGAAATTTCACGAACGCGCACTTGCAATGCTGCTTCTGCATCGGACCATGCGACTGAGGATATGACGTCGTTCATGCGCATTTGTACCCTGACGTCCTGATGTCAGTCTTAAGCGCCTTGACCGACGTCAGCCTAATACTTTGATATTCGGGCCGACCGAGGACAGCGGACTACCCAAGTGTAAGGACTGCAGCAATGTGAGATGAAGAACATCCAGAAGCCCCGACGAGTCCCCCTCGGGCCCGTCTGAGGACACCCGAGAACCGAAACCTCTGGAAGGCACAGAAAGGGTTGGAGCTGAAGACGGTGCTGACAGACTAGCAGTGGGTCTCGGGACTGCCTCAAGGACTTCACCCGACTCTACGAACTCCAACGACACCAAGGTTGTCAGTGGAGGAAGAAACGGTATTGAAGGGGCTGGCTCCAGGGCCGACTGGGCCAGAGCCGAAAATAATTTGGTAAGACAGGTGACTGGAGGAGCCTCTGGACCACCCTATCTACACATCTGAGTCTGAAAGCCTGGAGGACCTGGAGGAAACAGAAGGGGGCCAAGAGACTTTAACTATTGGCTCCGAAACCAGGCTAGGAGGCCGGCTCCGAATCGGCTCCAAAAGTATCGGGGTCGAAGCAGACTCGACCAGAACCGAGACTCCTTTCGGCGCTGACAGTTCAGGAGACGACAAAACCGACCCCAGAGCAGAAACACTCGGCAGCGGCTCTGAGATCAATGGAGCCGACGAAGGAGACCTCGATTTAGACCCTCTATCCTGCGGCTCCGAAATCAGTGGAGCTGAGGAAGGGGACAGAGTTCCTGATCTCTCATCCTGAGACTCCAAAAACAGTGGAGCCGAGGAGGGAGACCCAGCTTTAGATCTTCTATCCTTCGGCTCCGAGGCCAGTGGAGCTGAGGAAGGGGACACAGATTTAGACCTTTTTGCAGGTGGCTCCAACGGACTTGTCGGAGCCAAAGACTTCTTTAGCCTCGATTTCGACGAGGGAGAAGAAGCCAAGGCTTCCTCGAGGGCTGGTTTATTTTTCCTCTTGTGTAGGACACGAGAGGAGAAAGCATAGAAAACACTGCAAGACTCTTGCAAGTGTTTAGCCCCTAAACAATAAACACAGATGGCGTGGCCATCTGTCAACGACATCTTATAACTACATTTCGAACATTTTTTAAAGCCCGATGGCTTATGCTCTTTTTCTTTGCCAGACATACCTAATGTCGACACACTCAAAACACACAAGGAAGGAGGGGGGGGGGAGCTCTAACTTAAACGCTCTAAGAGATAGGGCAAAGGCCCTCAACTCAAACGGGCCTAGCCCGCCAAACAGAAGGGATTATCACAACAATTCAAAAGTACAAACACAATCAACCATAAATGAACTAACAACCAGATAACTATTAAAATAGCTGTTAGAGTATAAATTCTAAGCTAACTGTCAAAAAAGCAACCAAAAAGGCCAAAAAGGAAGGGTACTTAGCCACAGCCAAGTCGAGACGACGTCGTTACTCTAGGAGCGGCAAACGAGATCTGGGGGTTTGGGCGTGGTGCATCCTGGGATAAGGGAGTTGGCCCAGCCAATGAGAGACTTTGTGCTAGTGTATCGGCTGAGTCGAAGCCGATTCTCGGCTCCAAACCCATCAGTCATGAATGTAGGCGAGATAGGATTGCATTACATCATTGTTTCTAGGTCCTGAGAATCTTGACACCATAGTCTTTTTAGATATTACTGTAGTTTCCTCATATGCAGTCTTGCATATGGAGTTAGAAGAATGCAGGAGGCCATGGACCCCAAGGCTTGTAGCCTTTGTCTTGCAGATAGCAGGGTTTTTGTGGCCACCTGTTTGAAGTAGGTTTCAAATTAATTTGTTTCTCTGGCGTGAGGTAAGCCATCTGGGAAGTTGTATTCAAGCTTGCTCCCAGGAATATAATTTGTTGACAGGGTACCAGGTGTGATTTCTTTTCGTTTATGGTGTACCCCAGACAAATTGGAACACTTTGTACAAAGGCCAGATGATTCAAAAGTATGTCCTGGCTTTCTGCCTGAATTAGACAATCATCCAGGTATGGGTATGTTTGAATATTTCTTTGCCTGCAAAATGCAATAACTGGAGCTAGGCACTTTGTGAATACCCTGGGCGCAGTAGATAAGCCAAAGGGCAATGCAGAGAACTGACAGTGCGTGTAGCCTGTTTTAAAACGTAGTTATCTTCTGCAAGATTCCCTGACTGGGATGTGCAGATATGCTTCTTTTAAATCTATTGTTGCCAACCAGGCATCTTTGCCTAGCATAGGAAGTAATTGGTGAAGAGTCAGCATCTTGAATTTTGGAATCTACAAAAAGGTGTTTAGAGTAGACAGGTCCAGGATAGGACACCATGAATTGTCTTTTCTGGGTACCAGGAAAAGTCACGAGTAGAGACCTTGTCCCATTTCCTCTTCTGGTACCAGTTGAATAGCCCTCATGCTTAAGAGAGAAAGTACTTGTTTTTGAGCCTCTGCCCACTGATTTGGGGGTAGATCCAGCCACCCGCTTGGTGTTGGCAACGTGTGGAAGTGAAATCTGTATCCCTGGTACACTATATTTAAAAAACATTTGTCCTGGGTAATGATTTCCCAATTCTTTGCATGAAGAGCAATCTTTCCCCCAAAGGGGCAGTCAGTTGATAAGTGCTTGGAAATTTTAAAAGGAAGTCATTGAGACAGTTTACCATAGGGGGAGTCTTATTACTCCCAGATTTGGAAGTGGAGGCCCCCCACTGCTTAGTTCTGTGTGTCCTCTGGGACTGAAACCTGGGGTTTTTGCTGTGTCTGGGTTTGGCTTGAGAAGGCCTGGAATTGGCTGGAAAGGAGCAATTCTAAGAGGGCCAGTGCCTACTTCTGTTTAAGCAGCCTAATAACATGTTGCTGATACTTTAACATATGAAACTGGCAGTTTAAAGCCCTAATGGCCAAGGTTGCAGAAGTGTAAACCTTCTTACCCCATCTATCCGACACCCTGGAATCTCTATCAGAAGGGGTAGGATTTTTAGCAGTAGAAGCCTTAATGCCCTTGGGCCCCTGTGAAATAGTGTCTGGAGCTGCAATAGGATTTTTAAAAAGGAACTTGTGGGACTCAGGGATCCTGTAGTATCTGGTTTTCTGGGAGCAGGAGGCAGGGTATCAGGGGCCAAGCTAGACTCCGAAATAAAAAAGCATAATCAACAATGTCTAGTACAGGAGGAATAGCTAAAGGCCTATGCTGAGGTAGGAGAAGGAAATCCCTAAGCCTCTTTTGAATCAGAAAAATCCTGGCTTTCCCAGTGGAAATGCTCCCTTAAAGTATATAAGGTTTCCCCAAAAGAAAAATCCTCAGGAGGGAAAGCAGAGGGAATAGAGACCTCTATATCAGAATCTTCCTAAGTAGATAAGGGCAAATTCAGATCATCAGAAGAATCAAAAAGAACAGAATCCTGATAAGAAGATTCATAATCAACTTCAGTCCTAGGCCTCTTAGAAGGGGGGGGGGGGGTTGGCTACCCCTGATTAGAGTTATCAGCTCTTCAGCCATTCTTATCATTTGTTTTTTAGGCATAGAGGCCTGAGCATGTGGCCTGGGCATCGGTTTTTTAGGCATGGATTGAGATTTAGGCCTAAGTAAAGAAGGAAGCGTTGGTTTAATATGCAAGTCCGTAGGCCTAAATACACCCTCAGAAGCCGGTGCCTGCACAGCGACTCCGGACCCATCCAAGGTAGAGACATCCGTGGGTTCCATAGTTGAAGCATCTTGCGGCATCCGAATCGGTCTCAGTAGAGGCCTGCGAATCAGAAGTAGTGGGTATCAGGGGCTGCGAAAGCACCTCACTGAGTACCGGCGAACTGGTGACTGGCTTAGGAGAAGCATCATCGGCAATTTTGAACCTCAGTGGCTTGTCTCTGTCTTTATCTTTGCGTTTTTTCGGAATCCCGGTAGTCGGATGACTAACCGACGACATTTCTGGATAATTAAACCGAGAACCAAAATATTTAGAAGAGAAAACATACCGACGACGGATAGTGCGCTGATTAAATAAAGCACAAAACCAACAGCAAGGTATGTCATGGTCTGGGCCTAGGCAAGGAATACAGTATGAATGAAAACCTTTATGAGGTATTTGCTTTCCACAAGTAATGCAATTATTAACTTTTACTGACATCGGTAAGGAGCAAGAAAAAGTTTTCCCAACAGGGTACTAAGCTTTAGTTGAAGACTTCGGTTCTGAAACTCAAAAATGAAAATTTCAGGAGTCAGCCGACCGGCACTTGCAAACTGCTTCTGCTTCGGGCACTGCATGGCAAGAAAGACTGATGTAATGGCGTCGGCTGCATGTTTTATACCCCTGATGACCTGACATCATGTAAGAAGAGACAGCAACCGACGTAGGACCCAAGACTTTGTTAATCAGGCCGACTGAGAGCTACCTGCAAGCAGATAACCCAAATGTAATGACTGCAACAGTGAAACACGAAGAACATCACTGTTTCCTCAAAGGATGGGGGCTGGGCAGACCAAGTGTCCTTAGCCTCAAAGATCTCCAATATGTCTCTGAAGACGACGTCATCGGGCGGCGACCTTGAGGACCTGTACCCATCATCAACATCTGTGTCCTCCATGAGGGACCGCATAGGGATGTCCAGTTGTCTCCTCTTACATGTTCTTTTCTGAAGGACTTCCTCCACGAGGGGGGAGGGGGCTGAGGGAAAGATTCGGAAGAGGAAGAGACATCTATGGGGGAAACTGCCTCCTAGAGGCTAGAATGGATGGGCTGAGCAGAAGCAGGATGAATGGGTCTACTCAAATTCTCGGGCTGGGAAGAAGCATGGCGAGTTGGGGAGGCTACTCTGGTTGCATAGAGGAATCTTTGCACTGCCCAGAACGCAGAGGGACTGGATGAGGCCCCATCCCCCTCCCCTGCTAACACCAGAACATAAGAGGAAGTAGACCCTGGCAGAACACCCAACCCACCAGACAGAACAGGCCTGCATCTGACATGCAAAAGAGGCAAACAAGATCAGAGGGGTTAGAGGGCAGCAGAGCATCATGGAAGGGGAGGAGGTTTAGCTAAGCTGTTGTCTAAAGTGTGCCGGCTCGTATCCGATGTCAGATCTTAGACCCACACATGATGAATGATGACTACGATAACAGCAGATCTCACTATTTGAAAGGGAAAAAGGAAACTTGACCTGTCCTCTTATCTTCATTTATTTTTCTTTGTTGACCAGGTTAATGGCCTCTTACAGGGGAGATCTGAGGTGGTATTCATACTGGCTAAGGGAAATTTTGGTCAGGGCACCAGGAAACTACCTCTACTCTTTTTTTTGATAACTGCAGTGGGATCTTTTTCACTCATCTGAGTTACCACCAATGTAAGTAGATGGGGCTTTGGTTTAACATCTCATCGAAAGGTCAGCACACACCCCTCCTGCCATCTGGATGAATTTGTTTAGCAAGGGCACTGGGTGGGAAAGGCATAGAGGAGGCCTCGGGGGCCAATTGTGGACTACAGCATCCCTTAGTGTCAGTACTGGAAATTAATCCAATAACCTGATATTGGAATAAAACCCACAGCCTTCTGATCTTCCAGCACCAAAGGCAAGCATGCTACCTATTGAGCTACATAAACTGCGCTCATCAAAACTACGGAGAAAAAAAAATAATTGAGGGTTGGGGGTGGAACATCCAGGTTATAAGGTATGCACTCTTCTCTGATCTGAGTACCAGACAAAAAAAAGTGGAATCTGAATGGCTTGCCAAAATACACTCCCTAGGACAACTTAGGGTGGAATTAATCTGTCCTCCAGCACACAGTCCTTGTGGAAAAGCAATCAACATTCTTTACATATAGCTGCATAAAGCCCAGTCGCTAACCTGAGGTTACAACTACTAACAATATTGTCCTCCATGACAACCATCAGATCCATCAAATCAGTCTGTTCAAAGGACAGGCATGACAACATGTTGGTCATGAAGGATGAGTCCTTAACAAATGAATGGCTTTCCAAAGGAGGCCTGAGATGAACACCAGTAAAACATTTATCAGTTTGTGTATGGTACTTATCCTGCTTTCCTCCAAACCACATAATGTCCATGTTTCAGTCCCTTTGGCCTTAATAGTTGGGTAACTGAACCTCAAGCCCATTTTGGTCCACTTTAAAAAGATGCGTGAAGTATTATAGAAAAAGGAAGAGGATACTTGCTGGCTCAAAACGAAAGTTATGTATTTACCATAATGATAAATCCATGTTGTCTGATTTTCATTGGTTCAAACATGGGCTGTCGGAGCCAACCTTGGCAACAACTCTGAAAATCTTTGGTTCCAGGGCTGTAACTCCTTCCCTACCCATAATTTGCTGAACTTCTCCTCTGTACCTCAGCTCATGTTTGCCCCAATTAAGATAGTATAGCAACATTTATATATACATTAATCATACAAACCCTGTCCAAGACTAAATTCAGAATACAGGAAAAAATGACAGGACCGGAAGAGAGGCAGTAAGGACTGCTCACAGACAGGGTATGCCGGAGCCAACTTGGTCACCAGAAACCCATTTGTGTCAGTTTGGAGGGAAGCAGATGGAAAGGAGGTTGAACCAGACAAAAATCAGACAATGTGGATCTATCACTATATTAAGTATATAACTTTCATATCCAATATTGGCTATTTTCATTCAATTCAGCCATGAGAAAGATTCCCAAGCTGATAGGCCCAGGTGGTTATCAAGGAGGGATGTTCCTGTGAATGGTAGAGTTAAAGGATGAACGAGATCTAGATTATACATCTAGTTTGTAATGAAATACAAAAGCATCAACTGTTAACCAAGTAGGTGCAGCACAAATGGAATAGGTAACCTACTGGGAAAGGCTGTTGATGTGGCCATTGCCCTTGCGGAAGGAGTCTTGGGTTTAGATTGTAAAGACAGGCCCTTTTTATAGCAAACAAAAGAAATGCAGCCTGATAACCATCTAGACAGAGTAACCTTAACCACTGATTTGTCCAAGTTAGGTTTTGAAAAAGCCATAAACAATAGGTCAGATTTCCTGAATTGCTTGGTCCTATGAAGATAAAACCAAAGCTGATGATGATAAATGTCCAGCATATGTAATGTGTATTCACCATTTTTTTGAGAAATTTGAAAAAAAAAAAAAAAAGACCGGTAGGTTTACTGACTAGTTTAATTTAGTCTTGAGTATCAATTTAGGAAGGAAATATGTGCTAGTTCTCAAAGAAACTATCTTTGTGAAATACCACATGATGTGCTTGCATCTCTGAAGCTTGGCTGAAGTAAGCACCACCAGAAAAATTGTATTCCAAGAAAGAAACTTCAAATTAACCGATGCTGCTGTTTTGAAGGGTGGCCATGTCAGTGAATTTAACATGATGGTAATACCCCATGGAAGTACTGGGTCTCTGATAGATGGCTGTAGGGGGAAAGGTTCCCTTCAAAAAGGCCTTAGAGACTCTCAAAGAAGCTACAGAGTTCTCATTCTTCCCTATGTGGAAACTTGAGATAGTTGCCATTTGCATTTTGATAGTGGAATAACTGGAGCCGCTGTGGAAAAGTTCAGACAGGAATTCTAAAATGGAATGTAGATCTTAATACTGGGTTGTTTTTGAGAGGCTGATATTGTAGATCAATGTGTGTATGTCTCTTTAAGAAGCTATCCAAGGGCTTGCTCAAGTGTATAAATACTGAGCATGTGCGAGCCTGACTGCCACTTTGTAGAAAGCTGTTGAGATGTAAACATGCATGTATGTAAGGTCGGTCTGTTAATCAGTTCGTTTATATTTTATGACACTGCTATCCATCCTGATGTGTTTCTACGTAATAAAGCATCTTAAACGAACTACCTCGCCTGGTTCTTTTTCTGTGTCTAGAGGGACGAGTGACAGTGTCAGGAGAGGCATGCCTGAAACGACTTGTGGCCCAAAAGAACTCCAGATTCTCCACTTTGAATCTGAGAGGCATCTAGCCACTGTTCGAGGAATATACAGGAGTGGACCATCCCTGCTGCACAGAATGCTCTAAACAATACTAAAATAAGTTGAAATGTCTGAAATCGAGAGAAATATATCAATTACTATGGAAAATGTTTGAAATAATGTCTGATTTGCATAAAATAAATAAAACGAGTAAAAGAGAAAGGAAATCAACCACATTTTTTCACTAAGCATGTATTTTTATATTAAATAAGGCTATCCAAGTTCTCAGAAGTGTATGAAGTGTTCACGTTTGTGCAGTGTTACTGTGCAGTTATTTTGCAAAATACAGCCATTTCAAAGCATATTCCACAAAGTACATTTCAAAGAGTTTATTGTGCATTTGAATGTTACTGCAAACTGCTGAGAGAAAAGCTTGTTCATATATAATTACAAGGGCCATATTTTCAGTATGTTCGAGCATACTTTCTTGGAAGGATTTCGAAAACCTGCTCCACTTGTGTTTGGTAATAATGCTACAGAGAACTGGAGATTTCATTGCCAACTGTCGTAACTCTGGTGGTAATCATGAATCTAAACCAGTGAAATGCTTAGCTTTTGGTCAACAATGAAACAAATGTAATAAATTGAATAATTTCAAAAGATTTTGTAAATCAAAAGCCACACATTCTTTTATTAAAAGAAAACATTTTAAGAAACAAGTAGGTCAAGTTAGAAAGACGAGACCCTTCTTTTCATGCTGATGGTGTGTCAGTGCCTAGTGAAACAATCAATGCAGTACATTTATGGGCAAAGAGTGAAGTATTTTGTACTGTTCGGATAAATGGCAAACCCACAGAGCTCAAAGTTGATACTGGCACAAATTGCAATTTTATGTCTACAGAAACATTTGCTAGCGTATATGCTGGTGAAAGGCTTGATTTGGCAACGTGTGCAAAGCTTGTTGCTTATGGTGGTGAAGAGATTCAAAGGGAAAGCTCAGTAATGCTTTCACGTTACTCTGCTGGAAGAAATGACAACTTATTATTTTATGTGGTACAGTCATTATTAGGGTCAGAGACAGTTTGAAAATGGGACTGCTTTAATTTAATTTAACAAGGAAATTCAGCATGTTAGCTTAAAAGACCACTAGTCTAATGCTGCTCAGTCTATTTTTTTCAAAGACAAACTAGGGAAGCTTCCAGTTGTGCACTACACGAACTTAGACCCAGTTGTCAGGCCAGCCCAAAAAGTTCCAATAGCTATGCAGAACAGAGTCAAAGCCAAGCTAGATAAAATGGTGCAACAAGGTGTGATTTGTCCAGTTGATGAACCTACAGAATGGGTATCTTCCATGGTGGTAGCTCATAAGAAGTCACTGCTCTTATGCCAAACACCACTGTTTTTCCTGTCTTAGATGCAAAGAGTTCATTGTGGCAAATTTTGTTTGACAAGAAATCTTCATTGCTAACCACTTTCAGTATTCCATTTGGAAGGTACAGATTTCTGAGAATGCCATTAGGGATAAATTCTGCAAGTGAAGTCTTTCAGCGTGCAATGGAGCAAATTTTTTCTGAGTATCCTTGTGCTATAACAGTAAACAACATACTAGTAGGAGATAATGGTGAAGCAGAGCATGACAGAAACCTCAGAAAAGTTCTGGAAAGGGCATATCAAGTGAAGCTTAAGCTCAACCCACAGAAATACAAATTCAGGCTAAAATAATTCACTTATATTTGTCATTTATTTACCTGTTCAGGCTTACGACCAGATCCTTCTAAGCAAACAGCCATTCTTGAGATGCCAGCTCCAGATGCCGCCCCATAAGCTTAACAAGTCTAGTCTGCAAAGCTATGGAGAGGATCATAATGGAGCTCATAAACAAAGATATAGGGGACTTGCAGACATTGGACCGGGCAGATCATGCCTTTAGCTTAAATGTAAACCCATATGTCACAAGATGGGTTGCAAACTGAAGGACAGAACCCACAGGGTTAGAGTTGCTGATGTCAGACTCCAAGCTGGTCACAAGTGGTCATCTACTTCTCAGAAGTACAGGCCAACATGGTTGACAAAGTTTGCAGACGACTGCAAACTGGGTGCCATAGTGGAAAGTGCATCGGACACGATATCCTTCAGAAGGCAGATAGCTGGTGCCAGAGCCATGGCCTGAAGTTAAACGCCAAAATGTAGTCATACAAAACAAGGTAACCCCAAGCTACCATATAGGTGGCAATCCACTCACAGAAGAGGTTATCAGGGACCTGGGGACCCAGGTTGACAGTGGCCTTTCTTTTGACACTGAAAGACCTTCTACATTGCCCACCTGATGATGAAGGGATTCACATCCAGATCTAGTGAGGTCATTGTTCCCCTGTACTCTTCACTTATCAGACCAATGATCGAGCACAATGCCCCATTCGGGATGTATCTCACCCGACATCTGCAGCAATTGAGAGACCCCAAAAGTTCCTCACCAAAAGGATAAAGGACTCCAAAATCTGTCATATGCTGCCAGATTGAAAAACTCCAGCTCTATTCAGTCATACCGCCTGCTCAGAGATGACATGTACCTGACATACAAGGCCATGTCCAACCGAATTAATGGACATGCTCCACCTCAAAAATCCAAATCCACCAAAACCACTAGAGCAAAACCTTGGATATAAATAGGACGTGCTGGAGGGATAGATTTATCACTTAGAGACTCCCTATGCTGTGGAATAAAATCCCAGTCCATGTGAGGCAGAGCACCTTGCTGGCTCTGTTCAAGAGAAATCTTGACCTGTGGATGGGAGATCGTAGTTTACCCCGGGAATCATCTCTGTGTCACTGCTGGACAGAGGCACAACAAAAAACTTTGGGCTAGGCTTATAAATGCCTTAGGGCAGATAGCCTAGTATAAACCTATGAACCTATGATAATGTTCAAGCCCTGCAATGTTTGCTTGGCATGATTAACTACCTAGGCAAGTTCATTCCAGACTTGAGTCAAATATCTGCACCACTCAGAGAGCTGACACGTAAAGATGTATCCTGGCCATGGTTAAAACACCACCAGAGAGAATTTGATGTCCTGAAACAGAGAAATGCCAGTCCACCTAATCTCAGACACTATGACATCCACATGCCAGTTACTCTTTCATGTGCTTCAAAATTTGATCTTGGTGCAGTCATTCTACAAGAGGGTCAACCTGTTGCTTATGCATCCAGAACTTTTACCCAAGCTGAAATGCAGTTTGCCCAGATAGAGAAAGAGCTTTTGGCAATTGTGTTTGCATGTTTAAAAGTTCCAAAATTAGGTTTATGGTAGACCTATCCAGATCGAAACAGACCACCAACCTCTATTCACTATTTTGAGAAAGCCTATGCATAAAGCTCCAGCCAGATTGTAACACTTGATATTGAAATTACAAAAGTATCATTTCAATCTTGTCTACAAGAAAGGCAAACTTCTTTATCTTGCCAAAACATTATCCAGATTGCCCATATCAAACACTCAACCACTGAACAGCACGAGAATGAGCAATTTGAAGTCATGGAGTTGAGAAATTTTTCATCCACACGTCCTGATGAGTTTAAGAGATCATACAGCCACAGATCCAGTTTTACAGAAGCTCAACCACTTTCTCAATTTAAGATGGCCATCAAAGCAATCTAGTTTACCTCCAGAAGTGCAATCAGACTTTCCATACAGAGATGAAATTTTGTAAGGCAATGGTATCATCCTGAAAGGTCCTAAAGTTATTGTCCCAAAGTCTATACAACCAGAGTACATTACCATCTTACAGCAAGGTCACCCAGGAGCAGATTTTACCAAAAGAAGGGCAAGAGGACTAGTATTTTGGCCTTCTATGTCACAAGATATTGACGGAGTACTTTCATCTTGTTGTTAACAGTACAAAGTCACATCAACAGAAAGAACCACTTCAGCTAAACCAGATTCCTGAGAACTACCTTGGCCGACGATGGCTACTGACATTTTTGAGTGGAATCGTCAACATTACTTGGTACTAGTAAAAATTTATTCTAATTGGTTCAAGATTGACCTACTTCCCAATCTAGCATCCAATACTGTCATTACTAAGATGAAGCATCATTTTACAGTGCATGATAGCCCACACAAATTTATTTCTGACAATGGCATGCAATTTGCAAGCTAACAGTTCGAAAGAGTTGCCGAAGAGTGGGACTTTACTCATGTCACGAGTAGCCCAGAATATCCGCAGTTAAATGGTGTGGCAGAACATGCAGTTCAAAGTGCAAAAACGGTTACTAGAGAAGTTGAAACGAGACAATAGTGATGTTTTCCTGAATATCTTGAATCTTAGAAACATTCCTCATGATAAACACCTTGGTTCATCTGCTTAGAGACTTTTGTCGAGACAAACCAGAATCACACTATCAATCAGTAGTAAATTGTTGGTTCAATGTGTCAAAAACAGATCGGTGAAAATCAATCTGTTGAAGAAGCATTTAACCCAGATGTCTATTACAATAAGACCAACAAACCGCTCAATCCATTACAAGAAAGTCAAGTGGTAAGGATGCAAACATCCAGAGGTTATGATCAGATTGGAGTCGTGAAGAATATTTGCACAGAGCAGAGATCATACATTGTGGAATCACAAGGAGTAGACTTTAGGTGGAAGTGGAAGCATTTGATACTGGTGTCTGAGCCTATGCCACAGCATATAGCCTGTGAGAAAGACCATCTCAGAGTGAGTTGTCCAGTGTTCCAGTTCCAGAGAATATTCCTGTTCCTGTGATGAGTCCCCAAGTTCCTGATACAAGTTGTTCACCAAAGACTGTCCCTGTTGCTACACCCAGTCCTGATTATGTTATAAGATCCGGCCACATCTCCAGACCATGTTATAGATACACCGCAACCTGGACATGAACATTTTGTTTCTACATGTCTATATTGATGCATGTCTAACTGCAATGTCATTTTGATTACAGGCAATATTTTTAAGTGGGAGGATGTAGATCAATGTGTGTATGTTTCTAAGAAGCTATCCAAGGGCTTGTACAAGTGTATAAGTACTGAGCACATGCAAGCCTGACTGCCATTTTGTAGGAAGCTGCTGAAATGTAAGCATGTATGTATGCAAGGTCTGTCTGTTAATCAGTTTATTTATATTTTATGATGCTGCTATCCATCCTGATGTGTTTCTATATAATAAAGTATCTTAAACTAACTACCCAGCCTGCTTCATCTTCTGTGTATAGAGGGATGGGCAACAGATATGATCAGAACAACCACAGTAGAAAACCTGGCATCTCTGGTAAACGTTAGAACTGGAGGAACCAAGCAGTTAACTTCATGGATTTCTGTTCCGGAGAAGGCAGTCCGGACGGTTGTGTTAATAGGTCTGGATAATGACCCAGCACCATGGGGGATGCAGTAGTAAAAGCCAGAAGTAAGGAAATTACATTTGTTTGGGTCAGAAAGGAGCAATGAGGATCAACCTGACCTTGAACATTCTTGCTTTCTGGATGAATTTGTTTATCAAGTCACTGGGGAAAATGGCATAGAGGAGGACTGGGGGGGGGGGGCAAGTGTGGATTAGAACATCCCTTAGTGAGTGTCCCTGCAGAGGGATATGGGCAAAGCAACTGCAGAATTTGTCGTTTAGGTAGGATGCAAATAGGCCACAGCAAGATTGACCCTAATGACTGAAAATCAAGGTTGTCACTGTTGGATTGAGGGACCATTTGTTAGGCATTAAGATGGTTCTGTTCAATTTATCCTCCAGTCCATCGGATGACCCTGGTATATACATTGCTATCAGAAAGCAGTGAGAAGACATTGCTCATTACCAAACTCTCATGGCCTCTTGACATAGAGGATAGGATTGTGTTCCTCCCTGTTTGCTAATGTACCAAACTACTGACATATTGATTATACAGATATCACACCCCTGGGAAAAACATTGTGAAATGTCTGCAATCTAGCACTGCTCTCATCTCCAAGACAATGATGCGAAGATTGAGTTCTGTATGTGACCGACTACCTTGGGCTGTGTTCTGGATCCATAAGAATTGGATGTCCTTCTGTCACTGAAAGAAATATTATGCACCAAGATAGGTGCTGTCTGCAAATTTGAGCGAGCCAAATTTTTGTATGAGGTGGATGATACATTTGGGACCACTGCACTGATAGAGTGCATTGATGCAGTCTCATGTAAAATCTGGCTAACAGTACCATGAGCAATGTAGAGGCTATTAGGGCAGGCAGAATGAGAATTAATCTCAATGGAGAAGGGTGGTGAAGAATCTTAATGGCTATGAGGCATAGGAAGAGCACTCTGGAATGGGGAATTCTGGCGATCTGTAAACTTGAATCCAGGTGGCATCTGATAAAATCTGTTTCTTGAGTATGAGTAAGATGACTTTTGGTTAAGGCGACTGTTTCCTAGGTCTTGCATCATATGCAGCAGAAGGTCCCAATGGCAAAATAACAGATTGCAGGAGGTAGCAGTTAGGTGCCATTTGTTGAGGTAAGACTAGTCTCCTTCGCAGGCCACCACTGACATCACCTTTGTGAACACACTGGGGGCTGTGGTAAGACTGAACAGCAGGGCTTTTAATTGATAATGATTGGCCCCTGATTACAGATGGGAGAATTCTCCTCTAATGCGCCACTATCTTCATATGATAGTAGGCATTCTTGAGATCTACAAAGCATCTCCAATCGTCCTTCCTCAGTACAGCCAAAATGGACCAAAGTGTGAACATCTGGAATTTTGTCTGTTTGACATAGTGATTTAAATGACTCAGGTAAACATGGGCCTGACAGCGCCTATTTGTTGGTACTAAAAAGAACCCAGAGTAGACTACAGACTACAACTGGTCTCTGGGGATCATCAGGATGACTTTTTTCTAGCAGTTTGGTATTTTCTGCTACTGTGAGTTTCCACTGACTGTAGAACATCAGAAACTTTTTTCTTCTTCATAGGAGGAAGAAAAATAGTATGGAGTAGTCTCTGGAAATTAAGTTTAGCACCAAAGAATCTGTAGTTATGCTTTGCCAGACTTGGTGATGCACAGATGAGCACTCCCCAACTTCCTCCAGAGTGCAGCAGTTGGGCAACCCTTCAGGGGGGGCTGGAAGGGCTTTTTGATAACTGTACTGTGAAAGCCCTGTTTATGCGATCTGCCTCTGTAGCAATGTCCATTGTTGTTGCCTCTTCTGCCATTAGAAGGTTTATCAATAGGACTATCTTGATAAGAGTTCGGTAATTTCAAGAACTACGTCTTTTTTCTAGCCTGATGACTCTTAAAATAGGTTCTCTGAGGGGTACAAAAAAGGATTCACATGGCAGAGAGTCTTACCATCTTGTTGACTCCTGGTTATTGTGTCTTTTATTTTTGATTAAAATAAGGTGGAGCCATCAAAAGGGGCATTAACAAAGGAAGTCTTAAAGCTTTCCACAAAATCACACAGATGCATTCAGGTGTGCCAATGGATAGTGATGCTGGTGCCTTATTCTCTGGCCATATCATCAGCTGTGTTAGAAAGCAGTCGTATGGCTATGTTGGAAGTAGACTGGAGGGTAGAAAGCTGGGAGTCCAGTCTTCTGAACACCCACAGGCAGGTTACCTGACACAGACTTGGAAATCTCCTTGGACAGGTCCACTGAAATCTGGTGACATGGGCTACACAATTCAGTGCTCTAACTGTGAAAGTCACTCAAGCATATGAACGTTTCCAAAACCTCATTTGCTTTATACAAGATACTCATATCACAGTTGATTAATAAAAATTTTTTTGGTAGTGTTCATGTGCTGCTCATGCTGTACAAGACTTCTCTGCTTGTCATCAAAGTGCACTGCATTTTTAATTTCTTCATCCTTGTAGCCTCCCAGAAAAAGAGAGAGACATTTTTCCCTCGTTATTACCAATCATTCTTTTTTCATTGTGCAGTGACTTCAGAGTAAGAATAATAAAGGGGGTGTGATGGCAAAAACTGATACACAAGGGTGTAGAACTTGCTACACTGGAAACACACAGTTTGGTTTTCACTGTTGTACATTCGCTGAAGAACTTTATGTGCGCTTAGGATTTACATACTTACACTGACAGTTTTTAGTAGCTTTTGCTGAAAAAGTGCATCCAAAAAAAGTACTGCCAAGGAGAAGTTGCAGAACACAATGATGTCAGATCCAGGATGGCTGTTTGATCTGAGGGCTTGGGAAGTTTAGCTGATGGACTGGAAGACAAAACTGGGGAAAGAGAGTGGTCGGGGATCACTTCCTTGCCTCTTTGCCCTTCGCCTTGGGCTGGTCACTCATTCCCCTTGTGCTTGATTCAGGGCTTCTGTCCTGACAGGGAAGCTCCAGAAGCAGAAAAAACTGATTTAGCAGATTTTTCTGGGGGAATGAGACCCGTTAGAGCTGGCTTACTGTGGCACTTAACAAGTGCAAGGTGTCAAAAAGCCATATAAATAGGACAATCATCTTCCAAATGAGAAACTCATAAATAGTAAACACATTTAGGATGACAGTCTGAATTAGGCATCTTGTGGCCATAAGCTAAACATTTTTTTGAACTCGGTTTGATAAACGTAATAAAAGAATTCAATCTCACAAGAAAACAAGATAATCTAAGGCAGGAAAAAACTATTAACAATGGCAAAGGCATCAAGACAGAATAAAGGTACTAATGTAAAAAAAACTACAAATACCAACAATAGCAAGAAACTAGCAAGGAAAGCCCTATAAGAAGGAGGTTACTTTTTTTTTGGTAAGGGGGAAAGAAATATATAGACAGAGAAACTAGATACTGTTAAACAATAAATGTATTAAGCAACCTACCAGAAAAACTAGACAACACTACATGTGGATCTGATGTGAATGTAATATTCTATTCCTTTATGTCTCTACTTCTAAACCTTTTATCTTTCTGTTAATATAGAAAGCAAACGTCCTCAAAATACAATACATACCCCCAACAATAACATTGTGCTGTAAGATGCCAAAGCCTGCACACATATTCAATATTCATTCAAGAAATTCCGATAAGCCAGATCAAACCTCTCCTTACATAGTAACATTAAAAACTAGCCATAGTTGCCTCAGTCTAGACTCTAGCTGAAAAATGAAAATAAGTCTAAGATGGATTTCTCTAATGTTAGGTACACTGATGCAGTAGCTGAGGGAGAATCCTACTGGATATATACCTTAATAGTATCCCTGACTTCTAACTTGACTTGATTCAATGATGTTCACATACTTCACAAATCTTGTATCTATGTCAATACAATTCCTAAATTTGTATAGCCTTTAATATCACTAATCCTGCTACAACCCCAAAAATATGGTATCAGAATTTTTTTTACCAAATTTCATAACGAAAGTCTTGTCCAAATTTATCTGCAGGTGACTGTCATAACAAACAGGTTAAAAGTCCTACATTTTGACATGATCTCCATCCCTAGTAATGCACATACTACCTCTGACATCATATGCACACGTCCTAGAAGAAATGCACTCCCAGATCTTAATGTCAGTATAAATAATGTTGGTCCTAATATAGAATTCTGCGAAGCACGCCATATTCATATCCAATCTCTTTTCTCATCTCTTAAACTACCTTTCAGCCAGTCCTGGATCCAGTTTCCTGGAGAAAGATCCAAATACATCTTAGAAAGAAACACACTATAGTTAACAGTACTGAAAGCATGGGACTTTCAAGATGGCTGCATAGTAATCAACAGGCTTATCAGAGCTCTCCCATTGTGAAAACTACAATTGTGAAAAAAGCCTCTAAAGTAATCAAACTGGATGAATTTCTGTCACTGGCTTATAATTACATTGTCTGTATGGCAAAAAAGAAGAAATTTGGAGAAAGCAAGAAAAATTGACTAGAAAAGGAGGAGAGAAAACTCTCACTGGGAAAAATTTTGCAGCTGTTTAGCAAAAATCAGTTGAAGTTTCATGTTTCGTACAAGAGGAACAAACAAGTCAAATGCACTCAGAGATGTTTACAATAAGTGAAGCAATGAAGGGATATATACAGTCAAATAAAAAGGGCTGAAAAAAATAGAAGATTTAACTAGCTATTCAGATGAGCTGGTAAAAAGTACAGTTTTGTACCTACCATAAATGTAGATGTTCGAAGATCCACACTGCTGCAGTCCTTACACTTGGGGGTAGTCCGCTGTCCTCGGTCGGCCCGAATATCAAAGTATAAGGCTGACGTCGGTCAAGGCGCATTTGACTGACATCAGGACGTCAGGGTACAAATGCGCATGACCGACGTCATATCCTCAGTCTTTTCTTGCCCCAGATGTCAGAAGACCCTAAAAAGAAAGGTCAAAACCAAAAGACAGCAAACAACCAACCAACCACCCTTGCACTAAAAATATGTACAATATATACAATATACACCATATTGACAACCCAACCCACACAACCCTCTAACTACAGAGGGAAGGAGGGAGGGAATTGACTGCAGCAATGTGGATCTTGAACATCTACATTTATGGTAGGTACAAACTGTACTGTGTTCTTCATCTCACATTGCTGCAGTCCTTACACTTGGGTAGAATCCCAAAGCAGAGGTAAGGGAGGATGGCAAAACTATAGGGAAGCAGGAGCTGCCAAAATGCCCTGCAAAATAGCAGTGGCAAAACCAGCCCTAGATTTAGAATAAAGTGGAAGGTGATAATGCCTAGAGAAAGTATGCACTGAACTCCAAGTAGCTGCCTCCAAAATATCCTTAGTTGCCACCCCTTAAAAAGCTGTCAAGTGGCAGTAGCCCTAGTGGAATGAGGCCTAATCCCAGCTGGAATCTCCTTGCCATGATGGGAATAACAGAAAGCAATGCAAAACCCAATCCACTTAGAAATAGTTTGTTTTGACACAGGCTTGCCCTGAGAACTCAAAGCAAAAGAAACAAATAACTGCTGAGACTGCCTGAACCCTTTAGTTCTGTCTAAATAATATCGCAACTGCCTGTGTACATCTAAAGTGTGCAAAATCTTTTCCCTTTATTTTGGGGATTTGCATAAAAAGTAGGCAAATGAATAGTTTGGTTTAAAGCCACACTAGAAACCACTTTAGGCATAAAGGAAGGATTAGTACGTAAAGATACCCTATCCTTATGGAAAATTAAGAAAGGCTCAACCGCCATAAGGGCCTGCAACTCAGAAACCCTTCTTGCAGAGGTAATGGCCAACAAAAAAGCAGTCTTCCATGATAAATATTTCAACTCGGTAGTAGCTGCAGGCTCAAAAGGTTGTAGAGTGAGTTCTCCAACACAAAATTGAGATCCCAAGCAGGAGTAGGAGCTCACGGGGGTCTTATATTCTTTGCCCCTCTAAGAAATTGCTTGAACAAAGGATGAGAAAACAATGGTGGGTCACAATCATAGTGAGTCAAATTGCTGCAGCATGAACCTTAATAGAAGAGAAGGACAAACCTTTGTCCAGTAACTCAGTAAGATATTGAAGAGCCACACTTAAATTAGGCTCAGAAACATCAAAATCCTTTGCTGCACTCCAAAATAAAAATCTCTTACATTTATCTGCGTACACTTTCCTTGTACTAGGCCTTCTAGCTTCCAAAATAACATTCAAAACTTGCTGTGGAAGTTGAGACCCACTATGGTTCAAAACAGAATATGCCAGGCTGTTAGGTGAAGAGAGTGAAGCTTGACATTGAGCAAATGACTGTCCTCCTGAGACAACAGGTGTGGAATCGAAGGCAAAGGCCATGGAGGCTCCCGTACCAGGCTTCTCAGTAATGGGTACTAATGCTGTCGAGGCCAATCTGGAGCTATCAAAATCATCCTTGGCTTGTCCTGTTTGGCCTTTAGTAGTACCTTTGGGAGGAGAGGCAGAGGTGGAAAGGCATACACATGAAGATTGCTCCAATTGAAAGAAAGAGCATCCACTTTCCAAGCTGTGGGATGAAACCTTTTCGTGCAAAACTTTGGCAGCTGGTGGTTTAGTGGAGAAGCGAACAGATCTATGTCTGGAGTTCCCCATGACACTGTCAACTTCTGAAATACATGAGGATCCAGTTTCCACTCGTGGGGATCCATAATTCGTCTGCTCAACACATCTGCTAAGGAGTTCTGTGCTCCGGCAGAAACCTTGCCTGAAGATTTAGCTGTAAACTGAGAGCAGTCTCCCACAAAATCATTGCTTGCCTGCATAGAGGATAAGAATGTGTTCCCCTTGCTTGTTGATGTACCACATGACAGTTGTGTTGTCTGTTAGAATCAACACCTGCCCTGGAAGAAGTAAATCCTTGAAAGCTATTAATGCAACTGGACTGCTAACATCTCCTTCAAGTTGATATGTAGATGTTGTAGTCTGGCAGGCCACTTGTCTTGTATCCACTTTCCATTCAGATGAGCTCCCAAGCTTTGTCTGAGGCATCTGTCGTTAGAATCTGACTCGCCTCTGGCCGGGTCACAGAGAGTCCCTTGTTTAGGTGACATTCCTGAGCCCACCACAACAATTCCTTTTGAATGCAAGGTATCATTTGAATGACAGTGTCCAGATCCTGGCAGTGCTGTGTCCATACATTTTTGAGATACCATTGTAACTTCCTCATATGCAGTTTGGCATTGGGAAGCACCAGAATACAAGATGCCATGAACCCCAAGGCTTGAAGGACTGTCCTTGCAGTCAGCCTGGACTGATGAGACAATTGATGAAAGTAAAGGGAAAGATTCTTTTGTTTGTCCGGGGTCAAAAAGGCCATCTGGGATGCTGTATTCAGTCTTACACCCAGAAAGCACATGTCCTGAGAGGGTACTAGACTGGACTTTATTTCGTTCACAGAATACCCCAGGCATCTTAGCACTGCTATCACATATTCCAAATGATGAAGAAGCTCGTCCCTTCCTTGAGCCAGAATCAGGCAATCATCCAAATAAGGATAGATCTGTATTCCTTTTAGCCTGAGGAAAGCTATCACTAGAGCCAGAACTTTCGTGAACACTCTGGGCGCAGTAGATAAGCCAAAGGGCAATGCAGAGAATCGATAATGAGAAGTCCCAGCCCGAAAACGCAGATACTTCCTGCAACTCAGTCTGATAGGAACATGAAGGTAAGCCTCCTTGAGATCCAAAGTTACCATCCAATGATCTTTGCCCAGCAGAGGTAAAAGCTGTTGTAACGTCAACATTTTGAACTTGGGAATGTCCAGATAAGTGTTGAGGATAGATAAATCCAAAATTGGTCTCCACGTGTTCCCTTTCTTTGGTACTAGGAAAAGGCGAGAATAAAATCCTAGGCCCACTTCTGGCATAGGGACCGGCTGTATGGCCCCTATTTGAAGTAACAGAGAAATTTGTTTGTGAGCCTCTATTCTTTGCTGAGGAGGAACGTCTGGCATGCCTTTGAAAGGAGGCAAGGTATGGAAATAAAACCTGTAACCGTGGTGTATGATATCCAATACCCATCTGTCTTGGGTAATTAAATTCCAATTTTCCTTGAAAAGTGCCAACCTTCCTCCCAAAGGTGCTGCCAGACGAGAAGGCTCTGGCAGCTGAAAAGGTAGGTCATTGGGTCTGTTTACGAAAGGACTGACCCCTGCCCTCACCAAGACTGTGCAGGTGAACTCCCTGTTCTAGGCCTGAAAGAGGGCTCACCTCTGCCCCTACCACGCCTAGACCTACCCCTAGACTGGGAATCATAAGAAGGATACGCCCACCCCTTGGTAGGCCAATTTCTACTAAACTGGAGGCTGAACCTGCAAAAATCTTTAACAGTCTGCATAGACTTAGCCTTGTCTTCCATTTTCTTTAAGACTGCCTCAACAGGAGAACCAAACAACACATCAGATTGTAAAGGAGCATCTAAAATCCTTGTCTTAACATGGTCAGATAAATTCTGATCCCTCAGCCAGGCGTGCCTGCGAAGAACTGACCCAGTGGCAGCCACCCTAGACGAGGCCTGTACAGCATCAAAACCACATTGCAAAGAATGCTTACCCACCTGTTCAGAAACATGTACTAAATCTTGTAACTCTTTACACTCAGTACCTTCCGCCAGAGCATCTACCTTAGACTTCAATTGTGAAAGGAGATAGTTTTGGTATTTCAACATGTGAAACTGGCAATTCAAAGCCCTCATAGCTAGGGTGGAAGAAGTATAAACTTTCTTTCCCCATCTATCCAAAGCCCTGGCCTCTTTATCTGGAGGAACCGGATTTTTGACAACAGAAGCCTTAACACCCTTAGGCCCCTGACTAACAGTTTCTGGGTCTGCCCTAGGACTCTTAAAAAGATACTTATGAGCTTCAGGCACCCTGTAATACTTATCCGGTTTAACAGGAGCAGGAGGCAAAGAATCAGGATTAAGAGAAGCCTCTGCAAAAACATCTTCCACAACATCCAGAACAGGAGGTATAGCCAAAGGCCTATGCTGGGGTAAAAGCAAAAATTCCCTAAGCCTTTTCCTGGAATCAGAGAAGTCCTGACCTTCCCACTTAAAATGCTCCCTCATGGAATGAAGAGTCTCTGAAAAAGAAAAATACTCAGGAGGAGAAGCAGAAGCCGTAGAATCATCCACATCAGAATCAGAATAAGGAGACTACTCCTGCAAGTCTTCAGTCAAGACTCTGAAACATCCAAGCCTGCTCAAAACTCCTAGCTCAGGTTCCACCCTAGGTCTCTTATCAGGAGGGGCAAAGAACCTCTAATCAAAGTAATCAAATCTTCTGCCATTTTAAGCATATGCTTCTTGGGCACAGATCCTGAAGAACTAGGGTGACACCAACTGAAGCTAAACCTGGCCTGCCTCTGGGAGAAGCCTTGGAAACAGAAGGAGAGGGCCTAACCACCCTAGGAAGGGAGGGAGTACAGTAATCTGAGAAGCCCCTTCAGCCTGACCTGCCTCCTGAAAGGCCACATCCTGCAATAACAAAGTCTCCCTGGGACTCCAGAGAAACCTCCGTGGAACCACCGCTCCACCGACACCTCTAAAGAACCGGGCGTCCGCACGGACGGCTCTTCTAGCCTAGGCTTAGCTGCTTTGTCCTTGCGCTTCTTCGAAGAAGCGGGCCGGAGCATCCGACGGCATTTTATAATTGCACCGCCTCAAGACTAACCTGGCACAATCTAACCTTCTCTTTATAGTGCGCTTATTGAATCTAGCACAAGAGCGACACCCAACAACGCCGTGCTCAGGCCCTAAACAAGGAATACACAAAGTATGATAATCTCTATGCGTATCTGTTTCCCACAAGAAATGCAGTTATTCACTTTTTCTGACATCCGTAAACCACTGAGGCAAGAAAAACTAAAATATTCCCCAACGGGTACTTAGCCAACTTTGACTCGGTCTGAAACTCCGATTCAAAATTTCAGAACGCCGAACGGCACTTGCAACGCTGCTTTTGCATCGGACCATGCGGCAAAAAAGACTGAGGATATGACGTCGGTCATGCGCATTTGTACCCTGACGTCCTGATGTCAGTCAAATGCGCCTTGACCGACGTCAGCCTTATACTTTGATATTCGGGCCGACCGAGGACAGCGGACTACCCCCAAGTGTAAGGACTGCAGCAATGTGAGATGAAGAATATCTGCAAAACCGAGAGGCTGAAATGAAGAAAAGGCTGACTGAACACAAGACTTTTCAAGAAAAGTTGTTTAAGAAAAATAATAAATAGTAGCAATAACAGAGTTAGAAGGCACAGCACACAGAGACAACCAAAGATTTCCTGCTATATCACAGAAATGGGAAGGAACAAATAAACAGTTCCACAGTAGCATTTGTTAATGGGAAAGGACACAAGGTATGCATGATCTGAACCTGGCCATGAGACATCATCCAAGATCTTTATTAGTAAAGATGCAATCATGCAGTCAGAAATAGTTACTCTTGGCAAAATTGCGGCAGAAAAGAAAATTATTAAAACTGGAGACAGGAGTGTTTGTGGAAAATTATTTTTCACTGTATACAAGGCAGAAAGTACAGTTTTGTACCTACCATAAATGTAGATGTCCGATAGGTATGCAACTGCAGTCCTGACATATGGGTTGTCCTGCCTCAGGCAGCCCTTCGGTCGGCCGGATTCCAAAGTCTGGGTCCAGCGTCGGCTGATGTCGCCCTTTCCCCGACGTCAGAGCGCCTGGGGTATAAAAGCATCAGCCGATGCCATCTTCTTCAGTGTTTCTTGCCCCAGATGCCAGGTGCCCTCTAAGGAAGGCTAAATTTTGAAAATAGAGAAAAATTCCAGACAAGTACAACAACATAAAAACAAATACACCATAAAAGATTACCCCAGGTAGCTAAAATGAGGGGTAGAACCCAAAAGAGTACCACAGAGGGGTAGGTGGGAGGGAAAACCTGACTACAGTTGCATACCTATCGGACATCTACATTTATGGTAGGTACAAAACTGTACTATGTCCTTCAAGGATGCAACTGCAGTCCTGACATATGGGTTGAATACCATAGCCAACCTGGGGGTGGTAGGCACTAAGACAAAGATGGTGTAGCTAAAATGCCCTGCAGGACTGCAGAAGCAAACTCTGCTCTGGATCTGGAATATAAAGGCAGGTTGTAATGTTTGGAAAATGTATGCACGGAGCTCCATGTAGCAGCTTCTAAAATGTCCTTTGTTGACACTCCTCTTAAAAAGGCTGTGGAGGTGGCTGTAGCTCTGGTGGAATGTGGCCTGATGTCAGCTGGCACAGTTTTTCCATGAAAAGAGTAGCAGAATCGAATGCAATTTCCAATCCATTCAGAAATTGTCTGTTTGGAAATTGCTTTTCCCTGCAATCCAGCAGCACAAGCTACAAAAAGCTGGTCAGATTTTCTGAAAGACTTTGTTCTGTCCAAGTAGTAGCGCAACTGTCTGTGTATGTCCAAGGTGTGCAGAAGTCTCTCTCCTTTATTTTGAGGATTGGGAAAGAAGGTAGGCAGGTGAATAGCTTGATTCAGGGACACCCTGGATACCACCTTTGGCATGAATGACGGACTGGTTCTCAAAGAAACTCTGTCCTGATGAAAAATGAGAAATGGTTGTATTGCCATAAGGGCCTGTAGCTCAGAGACTCTTCTTGCTGAGGTTACTGCCAGAAGGAAAGCTGTCTTCCAAGACAGAAATTTCAACTCTGAAGATGCTGCTGGTTCAAAGGGAGAAAGAGTTAATTTTTCCAGCATGAAGTTGAGGTCCCATGCAGGCACTGGTGGTTTCCTTGGAGGGTTGATGTTTTTTATACCTCTTAGAAACTATCTTAGCAATGGGTGAGAAAATACAGGCGGATCAGTGTTATATTTGGCAGATATTGCTGAAGCATGTATTTTTATGGAAGAATATGAAAGGCCATTGTGGAGCATTTCAGCCAAATATTCTAGGATCTGTGGAATGCTCATCACTGATGGGTCTTGACCCTTTTTGCTGTTTCAGATAAGAAATCTCTTCCATTTTGCTGAGTATGTTTTTCTAGTGGAAGGTCTGCACGTCTCCAGGATGATATCTTTTACCCTTTTGAAAAGTGTATCCTGAGGAATAGTCATGGAATCTTCCAAGCTGTCAGCTTCAATGTTTTCAAGCTGGGGTGTAGTGTCCTGTAATTGTGCTGTGTCAGAAGAAGTGGCCTTTGAGGAAGGAGCCACGGATTGGTGTGTGTCAAGCTCCGTAGCAGTGGGTACCAGTGTTGTCTTGGCCAGTCTGGAGCTATCAGTATGACTTTCGGTTGCTCTGTCTTGATCTTTAGTAACAGCTTGGTCATCAAAGGAAGAGGTGGGAAGGCATATAGTGTTAGAGAGTTCCAACTGAAGGAGAGAGCGTCCACCGTCCATGCTTGAGGATGGTTATGTCCTTGTGCAAAACTTTTTCAGATGGTGATTGAGGTGGGAGGCAAAAAGATCTATGTCCGACCTTCCCCATGCTTGAGTTATTTGCAAGAAAATGTCTGGATGCAACATCCATTCGTGTGGATCCATGATGTTTCTGCTTAGGCTGTCCGCCAGAACATTGTCCTTCCCTGGTACAAACTGGGATTGCAGCTCTATTTTCAATTGTAGGGAAATATCCCAGAGATTCATTGCCAGTCTGCAAAGAGGGTAGGAATGGGTACCTCCTTGCTTGTTTATGTACCACATAACTGTGGTATTGTCTGTCTTTATTAGTAGATGGCCCTGATGCATGAACTTTTCAAAGGCCTTGATTGCATGCATCACTGCCAGCATTTCTTTTTGGTTGATGTGCAGGTGCTTTTCTTTTTGTGTCCATTGTCCTTGAATGCATCTGCCCTCCATGTGTGCCCCCCATCCATGGTCTGAGGCGTCTGTTGTTATGGTTTGACTTGTATGAGGCTTGCTGAAAGGCAGACCTTTGTTTATCTGGCTTGCTTGAGCCCACCACAGGAATTCCTTTTGAAGGCATGGAATGAGTGGGATCAATTTTTCCAGGCTGTGGCTGTGTTGAGACCATAGACTTTTTAGATACCATTGTAGTTTCCTCATATGCAGCCTTGCGTGTGGAATCAGAAGAATGCAAGATGCCATGAAACCCAGGGCCTGCAGGATTTTCCTTGCAGTCATCTGAGTGTGTGTTGCTAATTTTCTGAAGTATTCTGGTAATTGTTTTTGTTTTTCTTTTGTCAGAAACGCCATCTGGGTGTTTGTGTCCAGTGTGGCACCCAGGAAAGGTATTTGTTGGGATGGTACGAGACTTGATTTTTGAATATTGACTGTGTATCCCAAGGCCTGCAGTAGGTGAATGACATAGTCCAAGTTTTTTAACAAGGCTTGTTGGCTGTCCGCTTGTATAAGGCAGTCGTCCAGGTAAGGGTATATTTGTATCCCCTGGAGTCTGCAATGTGCAATTACTGATGCCAGGCATTTCGTGAACACTCTGGGCACAGTAGATAAGCCAAAGGGCAATGCTGAGAATTGATAATGCTCTGAGCCTGCAAGAAATCTGAGGTATCTTCTGCAACTTTGTCTGATTGGGACATGCAGGTATGTCTCCTTGAGGTCCAGAGTTACCAGCCAAGACCCCTTGCCCAGCATGGGAAGGAGTTGCTGTAAAGTCAGCATTTTGAATTTTGGCACAATAAGGTAAGTATTCAGTGCGGACAATTCCAGAATGGGTCTCCATTGGTTGTCTTTTCTTGGAACAAGGAACAGTCTTGAATAAAATCCTTGGCCTTGTTCTGCAGAAGGAACCTTCTCTATTGCTCTTATTTGAAGTAGGTTTGCTATTTGTTTGAGTGCCTCTGCCCTTTGATTTGGTGGCAGGTTTGGCCTGCCATGTCTTGTTGGTAGTGTATGAAAATGGAATCTGTATCCTTTGTCTATTATGTCCAATATCCATTTGTCCTTTGTAATATTGTGCCAATTTTGTGAGAATAAAGATAATTTTCCGCCCAAAGGTGCTTCTAATTGAGCCCTGGATGGCGGAGTCAAAGTCAAGTCATTGAGATTGTCCCTGTGGAGCAGTGGAAGGTCCTGCCCCACCTCTCTGGTTCGAAGGCTGCCATTGGCGTCCTCTGTAGGAGCCTCGAGTTTGCCCTCTACCTCTGCCACGTCTGTTTTTGCCTCTTTGAAATTTGTCTGTGTCTGGAAAGGCCCAATTCTTAGAAGGCCAATTCCTGCTGAATTTTGGAGGCTGTACCTGGAGGAAATCTTTGACTGTTTGCACTGATTTTGCCTTTTCCTCTATTCTCTTTAAAACCTCTTGTGCAGTAGCACCAAATAGCTTATGTTTCTCTAGTGGTGCGTCCAAAAGCTTAATTTTCACATGGTCTGGCAATGTTTGTTCCTTTAACCAAGCATGTCTGCGTATGACCGCACCTGTCATTGCTGCTCTACATGAAGCTTCCAATGCATCATATCCACACTGAAGGAAATGGTTGCTAACCTGCTGAGTATTATGAACCAATTCCTGTAACCCCTTTCTATCTAATGGTTCAGGGAAGCCAATTTTTGCAAGTCATCCAACATGTATTCCTGATACTGAATCATATGAAATTGACAATTTAATGCTCGTGACAGAAAGGGTGGAAGATGTATATACTTTCTTGCCCCACCTTTCTAAAGCCCTAGAATCTCTTTCTGAAGGAAGTGGATTCTTAGCAGTAGTGGAGGAAACCCCTTTAGGCACCTGAGAAATAGTTTCAGGGTCAGCAGTATGGCCCTTGTACAGAAATTGATGTGTGTCTGGGACCCTGTAGTACCTGTCTGGCTTGACAGGAGCAGGGGGGAGGGACTCAGGGGAAACACTAGATTCTAAGTATACATCATCTAAAACATTTAAAACTGGAGGAATAGCTAAGGGTCTATACTGAGGTAGCTTTAAAAATTCCCTTAACCTTTTCCTGGAATCTGAGTATTCTTGGCCTTGCCATTTGAAGTGTTCCCTCATGGAATGAAGCGTTTCCCCAAAGGAAAACTCCTCAGGAGGAGAAGCAGAGGGAATGGATTCCTCCGCATCAGAATCCTCATAGGCCGGGAAGGCCTCCTCCTGGTAGTCTGAATGTGCAGAATCACCTGAGGCCTCATCGGATGACTGGGGATCTACCTGCTCAACCCTAGGCATCTTGACAGAAGGTGGCTGAGAGCCTCTATCTGGATGTGGCTGAGAACCCCTAATAAAAGAAATAAGGTCCTCAGCTAAACTTAAAATTTGAGAACCAGAAGTGGATCCCAGAGAAACAGATCTTGGAGGGAGAGACTTAGCCTGTTTGGCAGTCTTAGCACGTGTGTAGGCCTTAATGGACATAGACAATGGAGGCCTGGCAGCCCCACGTGCTGGAGTAGTCTTATCCACTGGAATGGAGTCAGAAATATCCTGGGCTACGGTCTCAGAGGGGAGAACAGAAACCGGCACCGAGCTGGCCTCCGCACCGGTAGCGGTGGCGAGGTGTCGTCGGTCTGTAGCGGTTGTGAAACCGGCTCAGAAGAGACCGAGACACTCGTGGTAGGCCTAAGAGTGGTGTCGGCCGAGACCGCGGAACGCGGGTGTCGGTCCTTATCCTTCCATTTTTTTTAGGTAAATGTGCTGTCGGAAGCTCCGATGGCATGATATAACAGAAATCTTCCCCAAAATAATCCTGTGCAAACTCTGACCGACGCCTAAGAGTGCGTTTATTGAAAGAAGCACAAGCTGTACAGGCCGAGACGTTGTGTTCTGGGCCTAGACAGGGTAAGCAGTAAGAGTGGAAATCCTTATGAGGTATTTGTTTCCCACAAGTTAAACAATTATTAACTTTTGCAGTTTTATCTGACATCGGCTGAGGCAAGAAAAGGTCCCCAACGGGTACTTAGCTTTGAAGACTTCAGTAGCTGAAAACACAGGAGCTGGCCGACCGCACTTACGAACTGCTTCTGCTTCGCCGCGCAAGAAAGACTGAAGAAGATGGCGCCGGCTGACGCTTTATACCCCAGGCTCTGACGCCAGGGAAAGGTGACATCAGCCGCCGGACCCAGACTTTGGAATCCGGCCGACCGAAGGGCTGCCTGAGGCAGGACAACCCATATGTCAGGACTGCAGTTGCATCCTTGAAGGACATCAGAAACTAATTTATCCTATCAATCAGGGAATGCTGAGAGGGCAGGGACATCTAGCTGTCTTCAGAAGATTTTTTTTTCTTGAGGATCAAATACATTTTTGGACACAAAACAGGTTAAAAAGGAAATAAAAAAAATATGCCAACAAAGAGTGAGTTAGCAAGTGGAAGGGGACTATGGTTCTCATTCTGACAATAACAAAGACCATAGAGAGACTTTGCTAGGGAAATCTTTTTTTCCATTGCTCCAAATGAAAATGCCTGAGTGACAGAAAATAAAAATCGATCAGTAGCCGACTAGAAGAATAAGAACTTTAGATCTGAACCAGAGACTGATGGGTGATGGTGAAGATATTGTGAAATTAGACAATAAATGTGAGACTCTAAAGCATTAATCCCATTCAATATATGATTACACATGTGAACTGTGGCTCTGCAAGAACTGGCTAAGATGACTGGAATTTTATTGACTGTATTAAAACTGGTGGGGGAACTGTAAAGCACATACCCCCACTTTATGTCGTTAATGTTTAGAAAGACACTGAAGAGACTGAGAAACTTTCTTATTGATATATGAACAAAAATGTTATGACATATATTAAAAGTTATACTGTAAAACTGTTTTGTATAGGATGCAGTCAGGGATATTTTAGGAAATACAGTCTTATCAGTGACTGTTGTTTATGTTAAAGACATGAAAGCAACACAGTAGTTGCACTGTATCCAGACTTTTCTTTGGGTTTAATATGGTACAGTGAAAGAGGCTCGAGAGAAACAGGTTAATATAATGTTGTGATCTTGGGCTGCTCAGGTGGAGAATGTAGATGAGGACTAATCACCTTATAAGTTAACATTCCTTTTTATGCTTTCTGACTAACCTGTTAAAAGAGAAACATTATCTAGCTTAGTGTTCGTGGTTTAAGCTACAGGCAACTTTTTTAAGCAACTAGGTTTGAAACACACAATAAAATTATAAAAGGCATGGAAAATGATAGTTGTCTTCCACTATCTGTGAAGTTATTAGCTATTTTTTCATTTGTAAATGCTCTCAGTGGGAAAAAAGTTTACAGGTACAGCAACTGAACACTAGAAGTGTATATAGTACATTCTGAGTGTAATTATCTTGTGCATCTGCAAAGTTACTAGCTTTGTTTTTTTTTCATTAACTGCTGTTTTTACTTTGAGTCCAGCTGTCTGCAGGTGTAAACAATCATTAGACCTATGACCACACTGTTCTTTGTACATTTCTCTTTGCACGTTATAACTAACATTTAAATATAAACTGGCAAGCAGTTCAGTGAAAAGTAAATGAAGTCTGAAAACGTGGAAAGTGACTAAAGAGAGTAGGCCTCCCCAGCAGCCTTAACACTTGAATGCATAAAATATAACCGTGCACAATTTAGTTTATTTATTTAAAGGTAGCCAGTGCACTTTTTCTTATAGCTAAAAGTTAATGTTTACTGAAAGCATGCAAACTGTTTTTCACATCTGGGAGGGGACTACAGATAACAAAAGACAAGACAACAATTAGTGTAAGTAGGAACACAGGTATTAATATGTGCTTTAGCATGTATAACCTTAACTTTAGAATAGGAAATACCAGTGGGTGCAACTGTCAGTTTGGGACAACTGCTCCTACTTGCAGTGATAAACCTCATTTTTGACAGTCTGCACAGTTTTGTGCGTTTGTTGTAAGTTAAAAGTGGATGAGTGATTCTGAAAACCTATTTAGTTTCTTCTTGGAATGTTGAAGTAAAAAAGTTGTGAAGATGTGATATAGTTTTAAATGGGCAACGAAAATAAGCAGCAACATAAGAGTTCAGCCTTCCAAATATTAGTGAATGCATGAAAGCTAAAAGATGGAAATTTACATTCAAAACAACTCTTATGCATAATAGGGTCATTGACAGCTTTCTGCCACAAACGCTAATTTGTTTATCTTATGGAATGTAAGTGGCCTTTAAGGTATAGACAACAGGAAAAGAGTATTGAATTATATCTAGAAATGTAGGGTTGCAGGAGAAACATTTGGATAGAAATGAACATGTGTATTTGACCAAAATGATTTCAGGGTGGACATTCAGCAGAATATCAGGAACAGATGAAATGAAAGGTAATACTGACTGCTAGGACTCCAATAATGACAAAAACGGTAAAATAAAAGACAATATTGGCAGATTTGTGGCAGTATGGGGTTACTAGTAGGGGGCATATGGTCACAGGTTCCCAAGATGGTTGCTAGGCATGCAGTCCAGGAGTCCATTAAGGAGCCTAGCTGAAATTCTGAACTTCCCCAAAGCACAGTCTGGTGAATCTCACAAAGTAAGTGAAAGTTGAGAGAATCAAACCCTGTGCCATAAGCAGCAGCTTGTTAACAGGTCACAGCCTTAATCCTCTACACAAACTGCTAGACTTGGAATTTATATTTGACCTAAAACTCCTATTATGGAGTCTAAGAGAACTTTGGGAGAAATAATCAGCTTTCAGCAGGTAATATTTATATGGGTAGCGACTAAAACTTGGTTTGCAATAGCGAGGATGTAATAGGGGGATCTAGAAGGAAAAAATATAAGGGAGAGTAGATTTCTGAAGGAATAGAAGAATATTTGGTAAGCAAGTTGAGAATTCACTAGCAGAAACTCAGACAGAATTTATATATTATTCTCCAAGGTACAATAACAGGCTAGTCTGGATAAAAATTATATTTCACAACAGCATAAGTATTTAAATAAAAGATGTGACACACACTCAATAACTACTTGAGATCTTGCACCATTAAAAACTAATAAAGGTATAAGACACACACGCACACACACACACACACACACACACACACACACACACACACACACACCAGACACACACACACCAGACACACACACACCAGACACACACACACCAGACACACACACACCAGACACACACACCAGACACACACACACCAGACACACACACCAGACACACACACACCAGACACTTGCTTTCACAATTACCTGTTTAAAAAGAGAGGAATTTAAGAAATGGGTAGTGGAAATGATTTGAGAGTTATTATGGAAGACAAAAATTTCTTCAGAAGGGATAGCATGTGAGTGAAGAGATTGGAGTTTACAAACAGTAGATAATAAAAAAAAAAACAGATAAGGACAAAAGGCAATACAAATTACTTAGGTGGGTTGCATCTCACAGAACAGGAACAGCAGCAACTGCACAGTACTAAAGGAAAATAAGAATATTTGGATAGTATGCATGAGTTTAGAAAGGTTGCTGCTAAGCAACTATCTTTTAACAAGTCCAGGGTGCAAAAGCCTTTGGCAAAAGGACTAAGGAAACGCAAAGTAGAAAGGGTTGCTGCTAAACTTAGGAAGCGTGTGACAAGAAAAATATTCTGAGATAATACAAACATATTACAGATATTTCAGAAATTTTATGAAAATTGTATAAAGTAGAGGAATACTGAAACCAAGAAAAAGCACAAATGGAAATATTCACAGAACACTAATTATGTGTAGGTTATTTGAAGATGAGGCTCAACAATCAATAACCAAATTAGGAAGAGAAGAGATAAAATGGTGATGTATAATCAATGAACAGGAAAATCCCTAGGAACAGATAGTATTCCTGTGGAAGTTTGGAAATTGGGGGAAGAAAGTGATAAAGATTTGGAATGTTTTATTTAACAACATTTTAAAAAGTGGGCAAGTGCCAGCATCTTGGGAGAAAGTTGTGTTGGCTGCATTACTTTACTCAGATAGAGCAAGACCCTTCAGACCAAGCTGTACATAGACTAATTTCAGTTTAAACCATGACTATAAAATATTTATATCTATACTAGCTAAGAGTAAGACAAAGATTTGCCAGAGTTTATGGATATAGATCACTGTGGCTTTATGGAGGGGAGATAAACATTTGAAAACATTAACAGAATGATTATTATCCAGAGGAAGCAGAATGAAAGAAGATACCGCTACTACTGATAAATTCTTGACGCACAGAAAATACTCAATAGCATCATCTGGGATTTTATGTGTTGGGCAACAGAAACATCTGCATTCTCAGATAGAATAATAGGGTTAATTAGAAGGCTACAAAAAGAGTCACAGGCAACAATTCGGGTGAAAGGGCACATCTGTGACAAACTGTTTGAACAGAGGAACTAGTAAGGGGTGTCTTTTCCCCTTATTTGCTTTATATTTAGAGCCACTGGCAAAGAAAATAAGGGACTTACAAATTCAAGAATACAACTGGTATGATACTCAATTTTATTTGCAGGTAAGGATAACTTTTCTTATCTTGTACTTGGTAAACACAGAAAATGACATGTTGGTGTTGTGGAATATTTGGAGACAGTTTTTGGTCTTTTCTGGATACAAGATTAATTATGATAAAGCAAATGCTATAGCAGTAAACTACATACTCACACATGAACTGTTTCAGCAATACCCATACTTATGGAGACATAAGGTGAAGTAATTGTGTGCATACATTAAAAGGATTCTGTTATGGCAGGTAAGGATATATGGGAAAAGACTAAACAAAACAAATAAAAACTGAGAAACTGGAAGATCTTGATTATGGTTATGGACAATAAGATTTTTAAGCAGTGAAAATGTTTTAGTGCTTTAATTTAATATACAAGTCAGGCATATGCTTGTCAACTAGAAGAAAAGCTGTGGATAGTAATACAAATTTGAAGGAATTTATTTGGGACAGGAAGAGGTCAAGTAATAAGTGGGATAAACTGATTTTTCCCAACAGAACAAGGTGGCTTAGGTTTACCTGATTTGAAGGGATACTTAAGAGTTGTGCAGTTAAAGTTCATTATACAAGCAGAAGGTTATAAATCAGAATGGAGGGGGGGGTGCAAGATATAAGGAGAGACTCGGATTTGGATGTAGGCCCTTAATAACAACAACTATACAGAACACTGTTGTCAAAGTAGCAGAGAGTATTCTAAGAACTAAACAAACAAGGGAATGAAGACAAAAGACTTAATAGGGATGACTGCAAGGAAGGGTACTGAAAATAGGCGGCAGAGAGAGGGAACGTACTGTAGAAAATTAGAAAGGGAACCAAGACACTGAGGGCAAATAACTAAGGAGAGAAAATTAACAGTGTTTGATAAGGCCAAGCAGAAGTTTGGATAGCAGGTTAGAGACTGCTGTCCAAACCAGGGACTGATAACAGAAAATAACCAAAGAGTAAGGTATAGGGGAGTGAAAGGGCTGCTATTGTAGAGTTTTTAGTTGAATCTAGAAATAAATCAGCTGTTAAAAGGAATAATTAGTAGGGTAAACAACATATTTTATGATAAGTACAGTTGCGTAATTCCACTTACCTGTAGCAGTAGGTGTTTGAAGTAGTGCCCTCCTATCCTCCTCTGGCAGTCTGTCAAAGCTTAGAACTCCTCCCACTGCCTTTCTGTGAGGGTGAATCACATAGCAGGACCATGACAGCCCTTCACACGTACGGACAAGGCCCTTTCAGTTTTCTTTTTTTTTTTTTTCAATAATTTTTATTTTTATTTTTACATTAATAAATGTCACAAGTAAAAACCATCTTACAACATGGCTGTGTGTGTGTATATATATATATATATATATATATATATATATACACATACACACATACATATATATATATATATATATATATATATATATATATATATATATATATATATATATATATATATATATATACATACACACATATATACATACATACACATACACTCATATACATATGTTATACATTGATGTCAAATACCACAGGATATAGGTCATACAACATATCTATTTACACTATGTACATAGATGCTTTCATTGTTAATTCCACAGTTATATAGACAGTATATACATTTGTAATATCCAAGTTATTATTTAATATCTGAACTTGTATGTGTTCTTTGGTTCCATTATAGTGTATTTCTAAGTTGCTGTGTGATGAATTATGCTAATATGATGTTAAAGGTCTGTTCCCAAATTTCTCTGGATTTCATGTTTTTGTTTCTTTTATCTATTACTATTTTATGAGCTAAAAGGTGTTGTATAGCTACTTGTTTAAAACCCTCCCAAGAGATATTTATCGTATCTAGCCATTTAAAAGCTATATACAGTTTCATTAGTAGGAAAATTGTTAAAAGTGTATTTGCTTGTTTTCTTGGGATGTTGGGTGGGAGAATGTGTAACAGAGTGAATTCCCAAGTTAATGTTGATGTTTGATAACCCGTTTTTTGTAATTGTACCTTGAGAGAGTTCCAGAGTTTATAGATACATTTACAGCTCCAAAATACATGGATTAAGTGAGCTATCTGGTCCTTACAGTGTGGGCAGAAAGGTGATTTTGATGTGTTAAATTTGTGTAGGATTGCAGGTGTAAAATAAGCATTATTATTGATCATGAGCTGAGTGTATGCTAACTTTTTGAGGGGTAGAATCTTCAGTGCTAGATTGATTGCCTGGCTTATTTGCTGATCATCTATGGATGGTTTAATTTTTCTCCAGTAGTTAGAGAAGAGGAGGTCCTTCTGGTATTTTATTTCATTTATCATTTTATATGAATTGGTAATAGTTTTCTTTGTTGTGATAATAGTTTTCCAAAGCCTGCTACAAGTTTCTATGTTACTACTGGTCATAGTAATATTTTGGAGATAACTGGAACACAGTTCTTTGATTTGTCTTAGGATTATTATGTGTGATTTAGGGAGGTTTAAGTTGGTCCTCATTTCTTGTATTGAACAGTTAAGGTAGGGATAGATATCTTGGATTGTTTTATCTTTTAGTCTGGGAAAAGGGACTAAGTCCAGCATCTTATTGTTTATTTTTAAATTTGGGTTTTTATGAAGGGGTTGCAGTATTGTCATGGCATGTCTAAGGTTCAAGAATTGAAAGAGTTTTTGCGCTAGGTTGATAGAATGTTTTAAGGGCCCTATAATGTTATAAGTTTGTATTTCTTTCTGCTTCAGGAATGGAAGTGCTTTGGGATTGAAACCTAGAGCTTTAATATATCTATAATATATTGTCACCCAGAGAGGAGACCAATTTTCCATTGACTGGTTATGTTCAGCTATTCTCAATATTCTGTTAGTGTTAATGATCGAGTAGTACATTTTAAAATCTGGTAGATTTAGTCCTCCTTTGCTTTTGGGAAGTGTTAATTTTGGAAAGGAGATTCTGTTTTTTTTTGGGTTCCCATATAAATTTCGCTAGGAAAGTATGAATTTGTTTGAAGAATTTATTATGTATTGTTGTCTGTGATGTCATGAATATATACATTAATCTAGGTAAAATGTTCATTTTGATTATTGATACTTTGGCCAAGAATGGTAGTTTTAGGTTGTTCCATCTTTTGCAGTCTTGCATTATATTTTGCCATTTAAGGTTTACATTGTGTTGGTAGAAGTCTTTGTTACTCTGGAAAAAGGTGATTCCCAGGTATTTAGTTTTTTCTTTAATTTTTATTGTGTTTAACAATGGGATTAGTGAGATGAGTTTGGGTGTTTTTAGGGAGAAAATATTAGTTTTATTAAGGTTTAGTTTGTAGTTAGACATAGTCGAGAAATGTTCAGTTGCAGCTATTATTTTGTTTATATCTGAATTTGGTGTAGTGCAGTATATGTTCAGATCATCTGCAAATGCAGTGAGGTATATTTTGAAGTTGTGTATTGATGGAGGATTGTGATATGTATTTTGTTTAATGTATAGAAAGAGTGGTTCTAGGTATAGGTTAAACAGGAAGGGTGATAGTGGGCATCCTTGTCTTGTTCCATTTTTTATTAGGATCCTATTTGACCAAGTTTTATTTATATACAGAGATGTGTATGGGTTGCTATAGAGAGTTTGGATGACCTGAATGAAGTTATTGGGTATATTAAAGTAGGGTAGTGTTTGGGGTAAGAATTCTAGATTAACTCTATCAAATGCCTTGTGGGCATCCACTACCATTGTGTAGATGTTGATATTGTATCGGTTAGTGTAGGATATTAGTGCATTTAATGTTAATGTATTGTCACTAGTCTGCCTATGTGGTGTAAAACCGGATTGTTCTGGGGAGAGGATTTTTTCTATCAGATTTTTCATTCTGTTTGCAAGTATAGAGGTAAATATTTTAGTATCTATATTTAAGAGGGAGATGGGTCTGTAGCTGTCGGGGTTTTGGGGGTCTGTGTGTCCTTTTAATATAAATATAGTTTTAGAGGCATTAAAGTGGATATCATTTATTTTATAGTTTATTATGTAATTCAGTGTATAGTACAGTAGTTTGGCTATCAAGGGGGAAAATGTTTTGTAAAATTCTGATGCGAGTCCATCCGGACCCGGAGCCTTATGCACTTTTAAGTGTTTGATTGTTGTAATAATTTCACTGATGGATATCGGCTCAGTTAGTTTTTTTGTTGGTCTAAATTGAGTTTAGGGAATTTCAGTTTTTGAAGAAAAAGAGTTCTATCTTCCTTTGAGGTTTGTAGTATTTGTGCTCCATATATTTGAGAGTATATTTGTTCAAATGTTTTAATAATGTCTTAATTTTTTTGTGTAGTTTTTGTCTCTGTAGTTTATTTCTGATATATTGGAGGCATTTTTGTGTTGGCAGATAATTCTGGCCAGAGCTCTAGATGGTATTTGAGCTTCTTCTGCATAAGTGGCTAACATTCTGGCTTCATAGAAAGATAGGTTCCTGGTTTCTAACATATATAGATCCCTTTGCAGTTTTAAAAGTTCTGCTTCTGTTTGGTTCTTAGGGTTATTTATTAGTTCATTTTCAAGATGCTCTGTTTTCCCTTTCAGTATATGCTCCTCTTTCAGTTGTATTTTTTTATAGTATGCTGCTTTTTTGATAAACAATCCTCTGATTTGTGCTTTGGTTGCAGCCCAGTCTATGTCAGTTGGTACTTGGGAGTTAGTGATATTTGTAAGAGCTATTTTTAGTATTGCTTCTGTTTCTTTTATTACATCCATTTTGGAAAGTAAATTAGGGTTTAATGACCAATTATGACCCCTATTCTCTAAATATATCTTTTTGTCCCAGTTAATGGTCAGTGTGATTTTGGAGTGATCTGAAAAGAACTTGGTATGTATAGTTATTGTTGGGTCCATGTTAATGAATATGTCAGAGATTAAGAAGAAGTCTATCCTTGACCACATTTTGTGGCATTGCGAATAGAATGTGAATTTCCTGTTTTATCTGCACTGTTCCCATGTTTAAAAGGGTCATATAGTTTGAAATCTTGTTTGAGTTCATTAAGGGCTAATGTGGCTTGTTTATTATGTGATTTGGTCAGATTAGATTTATCCTTTACTGGGTTTTGATATGTATTCCAGTCACCTCCAATCACTAGGTAGTGATCTTTAAATTGGTTTAAGGTTGGGTATAATGACATAAAAAGTGTTGTTGGTTATTACAGGGTGCGTAAACATTAAGTACCATTATAGGTTTTGGTATTGTAGGACTATTAAATGTTACATAGCACCATCTTCCCTCCTTGTCAGCTTTGGTTTTAAGTATTTTTTCTTTAAATTGTTTTTTAATTATTATGGCAGCCCCAGCACTGTTTGTTTTCCCCTCTGAAGCTATGATTTGACTTATCCATTTCTTTCTGCTAATTTCTGCCCACTGATCTGCAGTCAAGTGCGTTTCTTGTATTAGTATGAGGTTGGCTGTGGTTTTTAATGTAAGGTGTAAGAATAGATTTCTTTTCTTCTTGTTTTGGAGCCCTTTAACATTCCATGATTCTATTTCCCACATTTATTTATTAGGTGTATTCCTTAGATATGCCATGTATATTAGTTTTGTTTTGTTAGTTTTGTATGTGTTACTGTGTGATGGTTTAGGAAAGCATGCTATAGTTGGCATATTAAGACTATATTTACATTATCCCAGGATTGTTAGGTTATTTTACTAATTTCCTGAGATTACTTCTCTCCAGGATCTTTTAACACATTTCTAGTATTTAAATAAAACATTTAACAATTTTTCCCTTTTTTTCCCCAATATTAATCTATGAGCTAGCATAATTCTGTTTTTTGAGAAATAGAGTCTATTTTTATTTCATTTTCTATTATTTTGGACTCAGATTTTTCCATTCTGGATATTATTTGGCTGAATGAGTCACCAAAGGTTTGAAATTGTAATGATAAGTCCTTTAATGCTTGCTGGATAGGTAATAAGGCATATTTTATGTCTTCCAGATTAGCTGGCTGGTCTGTCTTGGATTTATTTGTATTTTTAGAGTTGCCAGTTTGTTTAGTTGTCTTTTGTCTTTTTGAAGTTGTGTCTTTCTCAGGTGAGGCTAGTACTGAGAATTTGGTCTTAGTTGTTGTTGTTTCCATATTATTTTCCTCTTTTGACATCTTGCTGTATAGTGTTTTACCAATCTTGCAGTCAGATGCAGGGCCTTAGTAGCACATTGCTTAAGCTGTTATTCAGAAATCTTAGTTAATCCTGCTGTTTCTGAGCTGAATCTGTCACTTTTTCTTCCTCTTTTGTTTGCTGGATGATATTAGCAGTATATCTACAGTTATTTCTGTATTATTAATTCTGCGTTGCCTTCTGGGTTTGTTTTAATCCAGGGTATATCGAGACCTAGGTGATAGCAGTGCTCACAGAACAGTGGCCATTTTTAACTCCCCCCTTTCAGTTTTATACTGTCCAACAGGATGAACAGATGATACACAAGTATTGTAAACATCTACTTTTTCATACCAACCCCCCCCCACACACACACACATGCAGCAAAAAAAAAAAAAAAAAAACGTACTCAACAGCATTGCTTACAACCAACTAAATACACCCAACAAAAAGGGGGATGGTGGGAGGGTACTGCCAGTAAGGCAGTGTGTTCTACAATTATCTACTGTTATACTTAAGCAACTTTACTATGTTCAATAAGCACACTGCCTTACTGGCATATGGGTAGATTACCAGAGCTGACCCAACCTGAGAGAAGGAAGGTAAGGGTCCAGAATCACCTGGAGAACAGTCCTCACAAAGCCTTCACTAGATCTAGAAAAGCATCCAGTTTGTACTGCTTTCTAATGGCAAGAATGGAGGACCAAGTTGCTACTTCTAGAGTCTACTCTTTTCCAAACTGTCACTGATGTGGAAATGGCCTTGGTGAAAAGTACCTTCACCTTGCCTGGATTTTCCTTTTCATGCTGGGTGTTTCAAAAAAAAAACAAAAAAACAATGGCAACCCATGTGCAATTAATTTCTTAGAGACAGGTTGGCCTTTCTTTGCTCCAGAAAGGTTTAATAAAATGGCTTTCCAGGCATTCCTCAAGGGCTTAGTTTTGTCAAAGTAGTACCTGAGCTGCCTATGCACATCCAAGGTATAAAGTAATATCTATCCCAGAGAGATGAAAAGACTGATATAAAATGAAGATTAAAAAAAGTATAAATGCACAACGCACCCTATCCCTCAGGAAACTCATGCAAGGTTGTCCCACTATGACAGCCTTAAGCTCTGAAACTTGTTTTGCAGCTGTTAGAGCAATAAACTAAACAGTTTTCCACAGTAAGAACTTTAGAGTGGCATGGGCTGCGAGTTCAAAACATGGGTTTTCAAGGGCATAGTTAATATCTCATGGAAGGAGAAATTTGCCTGTGGGGGAGGGGTCTCATAACCAATACTCTTATCAAGAACTGTTTTACCAAAAATGAAGAAAAAAGGGAGGGTTCACTGTCAGACAAGTAGAGATGGCCACTAGATGCACCTTAATGGATGCACATGTTAAATCAGCCTTGTGTAGTTCACACCAATATTTCTAGATGTGAGGGATATTAACTACAATGGACCCTCCATTTCCTTTTAAGCACCACACAGAAATCCTTATCCATTTGTAAACATAATATTACAGGTTTTCTGCTCTCCTTTAACACCTGCTGCACATCTTTAACAAACAAGTGCCTAAACGGAGTAAAGACAGAATCATACAAGCTGTCAATAGAAGTTTCTCCAAATCAGGAAATATCAGTCTCCCCTGAGACTGTGTCAGCAGATCCAGTATGTAGGGAGTCTGTGGTAATCGTCCTTGTCCATCACCACAATGATCACTGGCATTTGTCTTTGAACTTTCAGAAATACCTTGTGAATCAGAGGAAAGGTTGGAAATACATAAGGAAACATTCCTATCTCAGGGAATTTGAATGAGTCTGCCCTCCAAGCATGGATACAAGGATATCTGGAACAGAATTTCTCCAACTGTCTGGTTTGAAAGGAGGTGAACAGATCTACTGGAGACTTCCCACATCTGAATTAGATATTGGACCACCACTGACTTGAGCTTCCACTTGTGTGGGTCTGCCCAGGATCTGCTTAGTCTGTTTGCCACAATGTTTTGCTCCAATGGGATGGCTGATGCTTGAAGAGACAGAGGATATTGAATGCCAAATGGCACAGATGGTAAGCCCTTGCATCCTACAGTTTGTTGACTTACCACATCACTTTGATTATGTCTGTAACCGCCAGAAGATGACCCAGAATCCAAAGGTGGTGAGGAATGTTCAAGGCATGAAAAGTAAAGTTGTGTATAGTTACCATAAATGTAGATGTCCGAGTGTATTCACTGTTGCAATCATTACATTTAGGGTAATCTGCTGGCAGGTTGCCCTCAGTCGACCTGAATTCCAAAGTCTTGGGTCCTGTGTCGGCTGCTGTCTCCTCTTCCATGACGTCAGGTCGTCAGGGGTATAAAACAAGCAGCCGATGCCATTTTCTTTAGTTTTTTTCTTACCCCAGATGTCAGGTGCCCCCAAAAAGGTAGCAAACATATATATGTATAAAAACTATATATACATGCATCAATATAAACCTTACCTTCATCTACAAGCAAATACATCACATAGGTTGTAGAAGATAGAGGAGGAAAGATAAACTCCAGAATGAAAGGGGGATGGTGGGCGGGTAACCTGGACTGCAACAGTGAATACACTCGAACATCTACATTTATGGTAAGTGTACATAACTGTACTAAGTTCTTCGTGTTTCACTGTTGCAGTCATTACATTTGGGTAGAATCCCAAAGCTATGGTTGGGAGGCTGGAGCTAAACAGCATTAGGTGCGGCTATAAGAACCTGTAGAACTGCAGTGGCAAAGCCTGCCCTGGACTTAGAGTAGAGAGGCAAATGATTATGCTTTGTAAAGTTGTGAACAGAACTCCAAGTAGTAGCCTCTACAATGTCTTTGGTTGGTACTCCTCTGAGAAAGGGTGCTGAAGTAGCTGCAGCTCTGGTGGAATGAAACCTAATGCCCTTGGGCACAGGTTTACCATGGTGTAAGTGGCAGAAACTAATGCATTGGCTTATCCACTTTGAAATAGTCTGCTTTGAAATAGCCTTTTCTTCTGATCCTGCAGCATATGTCACTAGTAATTGCTCAGCTTTTCTTAGAGCTTTAGTCCTGCTCAAGTAGAATCTTAGCTGTCTGTGTACGTCCAAGGAATGCAGATTTCTCTCCCCCTTGTTCTGCGGATTTGGATAAAAGGTTGGCAGATGAATAGTTTGGTCAAGAGCCACAATGGAAACCACCTTAGGCATAAATGTTGGATTTGTCCTCAGAGACACCCTGTCTGGGTGAAATATGATAAAAGGCTCCACAGCCATGAGGGCCTGTAGCTCTGAGACTCTTCTTGCTGAAGTAATAGCTAGTAGCAGAGCTGTTTTCCATGATAAGAACTTTACATCAGTAGTAGCAGCTGGTTCAAATGGAGGCAGGGTGAGCTTTTCCAACACATAATTGAGGTCCCATGCAGGTATTGGTGATCTTCTAGGAGGCCTTACATTTTTGGCTCCTCTAAGATACTGCTTTAGTAAAGGATGAGAAAAGATTGGTGGCTCTGTATTGTAATGAGCCGAAATGGCAGAGGCATGGATTTCAATTGATGAGAAAGATAGGCCTTTGTCAAGCATCTCAGTCAAGTATTGTAATATCTGAGGAATATTTGGTTCTGCTGTATCAGTTCCTTGTGCTTGATTCCAAGCACAGAATCTCTTCCATTTATCAGCATAAGATTTTCTAGTACTAGGCTTTCTGGCTTCCAAAATGACATCCATCACAGCTTTACTGAGAGGTGTTGTCTGTATAACTACATGATCAGCCATGCTGCCAGGTTCAGTGTCTGGAGTTGATTGTGCAGGATCTGATTCTTTTGCTGAGACAGTAGTTGAGGTCTTTGAGGTAAGGTCCAAGCTGGGTATTGAGACAAGTTCCTTAGGATTGGGTACCAGTATTGGCGGGGCCAGTCCGGGGCAATTACTATCATATTTGGTTTCTCTTCTTTGACTTTTAGGAGGACCTTGGGAAGAAGAGGCAGAGAAGGAAATGCATAAACTGATAGGTTTTTCCAACTGAAGGATAGAGCGTCCACTTTCCATGCTTGTCTGTGGTAAGTCCTTGTGCAGAATGTTTTCAACTGATAATTTTGAGGAGAGGCAAATAGATCTATGTCTGGGCTCCCCCATTTCTTTGTTATCATGCTGAAGACTTTTGGATCTAGTTTCCACTCGTGAGGATCCATAAGGTTTCTGCTTAAATCGTCTGCCAGATTATTTTGTTTTCCTGGCAGGAATTGAGCTTGAAGATGTATATGGTAAGTCAAAGCTGTGTCCCACAGTGCCATGGCTAATCTGCAAAGGGGGTATGAGTGCATGCCCCCCTGCTTGTTTATATACCACATGACCGTGGTGTTGTCCGTCTTTATCAGTAGCTGTCCTGGATGAAGTAAGTCCTTGAAGGCTGTCAGGGCATTTTGAACAGCTAGCATCTCTTTCTGGTTGATATGTAGATGCATTTGTTTTGGGGTCTGTATGCCCTGAATGCAAGTTCCCACCATGTGGGCCCCCCAGGCATAATCTGATGCATCTGTTGTTAAGGTTTGGCTGGCAGGGGGTAGAGTGAAGGCCCATCCCATGTTTTGGTGACATGCCTTTGCCCACCACAGAAACTCCTGTTGTAGGCAGGGAATGAGAGGAATCATTGTTTCCAGACTGTGACAATGTTGACTCCATAAGCTTTTTAGATACCATTGAAGTTTCCTCATATGCAGTCTTGCATATGGAATCAGTAGGATGCAGGATGCCATGAAGCCCAAAGCCTGCAGAATTTGTCTTGTAGATAACTGTTTTTTTGGTGCCATCAGTTTGAAGTAAGTAGTCAGTTGTCTTTGCTTGTCTGGCGTGAGGTAAGCCATCTGGGCAGTTGTATTCAAGCTTGCACCCAGGAATGTTATCTTTTGAGAGGGTACTAGTTGTGATTTCTTTTCGTTTATTGTGTACCCTAGGCATGTTAGAAGCCTTTTCACAAATGCCAGGTGTTGAAGAAGAATGTCCTTGTTCTCTGCTTGAATGAGACAGTTGTCCAAGTAAAGATATATTTGTATACTTCTTTGTCTGTAAAATGCAATTACTGGTGCCAGGAACATTGTAAAGACCCTGGGCGCAGTAGATAAGCCAAAGGGCAGTGCAGAGATTTGGTAATGCATCAAGCCAGCCTTGACTC